>NC_056750.1:89860518-89976785 GCF_019279795.1 Protopterus annectens
TCTAGTAATGTTTTCCAATCTGCATATGCTCCTTTGATAAATGCAAATCTTCAAGAAGAATAACTCTGCCATATGGTGTTTTCTTAAGCAGAATATGAAATCAGAAAGCTAAATGCACCACAAATCACAAGCAAAAAAGCTCAGATGGGTTTGTCCAGTGATTAAAACAAAGTTGGTTCCTAAAGTCTTCTTCCAGGGCAAAGGGAGATAAAGCCCTGACTATCACCCAGACGCAGGTTCATTTAGCTGCTCCAGCACTGAGGGAGACAGGTAGGGGTGACTGAAATGAGAGGCCAATGTGGATTCACTCATCTTGAGGAGAGGGTAGTGTTCCAACTTGCTCTACTTTTGACATCTGTCAAATGAAGTGCATCTTGCAGGTAGCAACAGCTGTGACATGTGGAGGGTCTCTGCCAAGCCATATTTGCAGCAATCTTCACAGGACATGATTGGGAATGTGCATATAATCAGGGGAAGGCACCCTTTACATCGGCTAGTGGGGTCTATATTATTTCATCGACTGCTTAGTATGTTGAACACCTAAACATCGACAGGTAAGGGTCAAAAACTGACAATGTCGAATGGCTAGTTAAGTGAATTCTTTCATCAGGAAAGAATCTGCTTGGCCATTATCAGAAGTTTGCCCTTTCCCCAATATAGAGCAATCCTCAGAGTTGGTATATTTAGTTAGGAGGGATGTGGGGGGCACAGCCCCCAACACTGGGGGATGGGGGGGTGAAGCACCCCACTTTGTTACAGCTTGGAAGTTTGTGTTACTTTGGCATGGCAAGCGCATTCTTTCCCAATGAAAGAATTCACTTAACTGGCCGTTTGACATTGTCAGTTTTCGACCCTTAGCTGTTGATGTTTATGCATTTGACAAGTTAAGTGGTTGATGATATATTATAGACAATGCTAGTGCATATATGGATGCCAAGGAAAGAAGTAAGGAGCACACACACGCACACACACACACACACACACACACACACACACACACACACACACACACACACACACACACACACACACACACACACACACACACACACACACACACACACACACACACACACATATGCACATGTAGTAAAATTCATGGGGCGTAACTGAGAATGTGTACACAGTTAGGGGAAAGCACTGCATACCTGCATACCTTTACATCTATTAGTGCATATATGGATGCCAAGGGAGGGAGTGAGTAGCATATAAAACACATAGGTTTAGAGATTCATAGGTAGGTACTAGGCTATCAACCCCAGGGCCTATACAAGCCTAGCCAAAAACGTACCTTGGCTTTCACCACCCAAGAAAGTTATTTTCCTGTGCCCCTGTCGAGCACAGCCACAGAGGTGAACCCCAGGGTGAATTTCCTATTTCCCATCCAATCATCAAGATTTTTCTTGAAGAGTGCTAATGAGGAGTTTTGTTTGATATAGATAGGTAGTTTGTTCCAGAGTATGGGAAGTCTCTGGGACAGGAATCTATCCCTCCAGCATGTTCTGTTTATTGTGGTGACAAGATTTAGGTCCCTAGAGCATGTAGCTCAGAGGGATTGGGATTTCTTTAAGTGGAGCATGTCCAACAGCTCTGGGCTTGGCATAACTTTGTATGTTAGGCAGAGATCGCTTCTGAGTAGGCGACATGTGACGGAGTAAAGCTGGATATTTTTAGACGGTCTGCATAGGGCATCTGTTTGAGGCCGGCAATCCTCTTTGTGAGGTATTTCTGCGGCCTTTCCAGTTGTTGTAGATGTCTTGTGAGGTACATACCAAAAGGGGTGTTGCTCTCTATAATGGGTCTAATGAGTGATGAGTAGAGGGGAACAATAACCTCTTTTTTCCTGGATGAGAAACCTTTTGTGATGAGGTGTGCCATGTAGAAGGATTTCTTGACTACTGTAGTGATGTGATTATCAAAGGAGAGACTACTGTCCACCTGTGTAACAAGATCTCTTATCACACTTTCAGTGTTAAGTAGACTACCACCTATGTAGTAGCTCATAGGTACATAGTTTTTACCAAAGGGGATGACAATGCACTTTTTGGCATTGAGCTTGAGGCCATGGCTTTGACACCAGACATCTGTCTCAGTGTGGCCCTTTTGTAGGATGTCCACATCGTTAGGAGTTTCGATTATGGCTCCTAGTTTGTAGTCATCTGCGAACTTCATTAGACAAAGACCTTGTCTGTTAGCCTGTACTTCAGAAAAGCAGATAACAAACAGGAGAGGACCCAGGACTGAACCTTGTGGTACTCCACATGTCACTGGTCTGAAGTCTGATTTGGAGTCTGCTGCTTTCAGAGTGTGGGTTCTGTCAGTGAGCCAGTTGGCAACCCATATTGTGACATAGGGATTTATACCTAGTTTAGTGAGTTTATCTATAATTCCAGAGTGGAGGATGGTGTCAAAAGCCTTGGCGAGATTCAGATAGGCTGTGTGAACCACCTTACCCTTGTCTACGGCTTTGATGATTGCTTTAAAGAAGTCATTCAGGTTTAAGAGACATGATCTGCCTTTTACAAACCCAAACTGGGTGGGGTCCAGAGTTTGGAGATTACCAATGTCTTTGTTTATAAGTACCATGATGATACATTCCATGGCCTTGCAGACCAGGATCATTAGGCTAATGGGACGGTAGTTCCCGGGGTCCATGGTGGCTCCCCCTTTGTGGAGTGGGATAACCATCACTATGCATCATTCAGTGGGCATAAAACCTGAGGTTAGGCTATGATTGAAAAAGGTGCTTAGGTGTGGTGCCAGTTCATTCCGTAGTCCATGTAGAATGCAGCCTGGGATGTTGTCAGGTCCCATGGATGCTGTGTTCTTGGCTTTGCAGAGTGTGGTTTTTACCTGTGCAGCTTTGACTACAGGAACTTTGCATTCATCCAGTATAGAGATGGGCTCTTTAGGGGGTTGGGGCGTAAAGTTAGCACTGAACCTATCTACCAGAATGTTGGCAATATCAGTTGGTTTTGTATATTTAGTGCCATTGTGCTGTAACTCAGAGCAGATCTGAGTGTTGCCATTGAGATTCTTGACATAGCTATAGAATGCTTTGTTGTTGTCTTTAGAATCAGTGGTGATTTTGTTTTCATAACTAACTTTGGAGGATTTTATGAGGGATCTCAACTTCTTACTGAGGCTGACCAGGGAGTTCTTCCAATCATGGGATTTTACTCTTTTTTGCAACAGTTTCTTTCTTCTGTTGTAGAGTTTGTGTATGGCAGGGGACCACCAGATTGGCTTCCTTTTTTTGGAGGATAGCATCTTGGTTCTGTTAGGGATAGCACAATCCATGCACTTGTGTAAGTGCTTATAAAGTTCATTTGTGTAGGATTCAGCAGTCGTACCTCTATTGTCCGTCTGCATGGGTGTTGTGAAGTTTGCCACTTCTGTCTTAAGAAGCGTGAAGTTGGCTTTGGAGAAATTTTCTAGAGTGGTTTCCCTAATGGGGGTGGGGGCAGGATGTGGATGTCTAGGCTGTTTAGCTTGTTGTCTGATCTGACCAATGAGGAATTGACCTCTGATGTGGAACACCGGTTGCCCATGTTGGCAATGACCAGGTATAGGATATTGCTGCCCCTGGTGGGGGTGTGGATAAGTTGATCCAAGGCATTGGAATTTATGAAATCTAGAAAACTTTGAGCAAAAGAGTTGGTACATGAGTAGTTTTCCCAGTTAATGGTGGGGTAGTTGAAATCACCCATTATTAGGGTGTTGGGTTGCACCCTAATATTTTTCAGTGTATCAAGAAATGAGGAGTGGGAATATTGGGGCATCATGGGTGATCCGTAGCAAGTTACAATTTGGATTTCGGTCTTGCCCAGAGTTAGTTGCACTTGGATAATCTCAGCTGCATTATGCTGAGTAACTAGACTGGAGGTGTAAATATCCTTAATGAATATGGACACACCTCCACCTTTAGTGTTTTGGTCCAGGTTAGATGGCCGAAAGGTGTGGTATGAATTATAGCCTGGTAATGCAGGGGTGCTCTCTGGAGCCTTGAACCAGGTCTCTGTCACTGCACAGATTTCGATGTTCTCCATTTCAAGGAGTGCCTCAAGTGAATGCATTTTGAGCTTTAGACTTCTAGCATTGAATAGCATTACCCTCAGATTTTGCTTGCTTGTACCTGTTATGGTGGTGAATTTGTCATTTGAACCTTGCCTAAAAAAGGCACTATAGGGGAGACAAAAGCCTTAGCCAGTATCCGGAATCCCAAGGGTGACAGTTGTAGGCCATCCCTGGCAAAGCATCATGGTCTGTCAATCATGTCGTCCCAGGCAGACAGATACTGGATCCCCTTAGAATGACACCAGTAGCTTAGCCAATTGTTGAAGTCAATCATTTTGTCCTTGTACTGTGGTATCATTCTGGGTGATGGCAGGATGCTACTCAGGGCTAGGGTCATACCTGCCTGGGCTACAGGATCAGAGAGCTCCTCCATGTCTCTTTTCATGTAGTCCAGGGAGGTACACCTCATGTCATTCACACTGACATGGAGAATGTCAGAGTCATATTTGTACTTATGGAGTGACCTGAGTGCATGCATTATGTGCTGGATCCTGGCACCCAACAGGCAGCTGACAGTAACTTTTTTCTTGTTTAGGCTAGTGAGTGGAACATCAGTGTGCCTGACTATAGAGTCACCTATGACTAGAGTGTTGGGTATGTTGTTATGACTTATGGGCTGTGTTTGAGTGGCACACTGAGTTTGTGGGCTATGTGTCATTTGGGTTGTGTTGGGGGGTGGAGATTGCATGTGTTTCTGCTTTGGAGGTCTCTGTTGCTTGAGCAGATTTTTACTGAAAGCCTCCATGAATGTAGGTGTGTGTTTTGTATTGCTATGTGTGTGTTTTGGTGGTGTAGGTTTTGAGGGACTATGTGATGAGTGTGGTGTGGTGCAAGTGTTTACCTTCTTCTCTTGACTGTCTAGTCCAGTCTTGGGTGAAGAGCGCTTTACTTCCATTTTGGCTATATAAGTGCATCTCTCACAGATTGTAGTGTTGGGTGGTAGGAGGAGAGGGTTATCTGTGTACATGAGGCAATTGCTGCATTGCCCCAAGATGCCCAGATTCACCAGGTAGACAGGAGAAAACACTGGGAGCTGACCCTTAGACATGTCTGGATAGGTGCTTATTTATTAAGTACTAAAAACTGTCTTCCTCTAGACAAGTAAGGAAAGTTGAGTGCTGTAGAAATTTGTAGCTTATTTAGTGCTTGCGAGTTCTGAACAAGTGCTGAGCTCAAAGAAACAGATTTGAGTACTAAAACTAAAAAAAAAAATGGCTAGTTCTGAGGGAAATTTTGAAGAGCAGACTTTATGGCGCCAGGAATAGTTTAACCCTAGCTAAGCAGCGATGCATAAATTGTTTTTTTTAATATAATAGTAGCAAATGAGCAAACTGATTTAAACAAATTAACAAATAAAAAGCTAAAAACTGAGCCCTGTTCCAGCAGTCTTTGATCAGACAAGTTCTAACTGTATACTCCTGCCACTATGGTGCAGGGGAATCTTCTCCAAAAAAAGATGGTCTGGATTAGTGCTCATGTTATACAAATAAAGCTAGATTCAGCAGGTCTGAATTTAGTCTATGCTACAGCAAACAAAGTGTACCAATTTCAGAAAGAAACAGTTCAAATAAGAGGCACAATAAGCCTTTAACCAGAAATTCCCAACTCAGAAGGGCAGAATCTACCCTCTCCTCCCACAAGAGTGCAGACCACACCTTCTTAATGTAAAATAACTGGCCCGAAGCCCAAGTGCTTAAACCAGAACTAATACACTCTTAGAATAACAGACACTAAGCCTTCAATCAGCAACTTCCAACTTGGAACGATTTAAGCTACCTGTCCTGCCACAACAGTGCAGACCACAAACCGTCTTAATGTAAAACAACTGGTCTGAAACCCAAGTGCTTCAACCAAAGGCTTAGAATAACAGTTACAATTTAATCAGGCTACTAACAAGCAGTAATAAATGCAGCAGAATAAATGCAATAAAGTAGGAAAAAACACAAATACAGTAAAAGCAGATGAATAAAGTGTATTTTTTTATATAACAATAGAAAACAAGCAAACTAATTTAAACAAATTACCCAATTAACTAGTAAAAAAGCTCAAAACTGAGCCCTGGTCCAGCAGTCTTCAATCAGACAAGTTCTAACTGCACACTCCTGTCACTAGGGTGCAGGGGATCCTTCTCCAAAAAAGATGGCCTGGATTAGTGCTCAAGTTATACAAACAAAACTAGATTCGGCATGCCTGAATCTAGTCTATGTTACAACAAACAAGACGCACCAGTTTCAGAAAGAAACAGTTCAAATAAGTAGGCACAATAATCCTTTAACCGGACATTCCCAGCTCAGAAGGGCAGAATCTAACCTCTCCTCCCACAAGAGTGCAGACCACACCTTCTTAATGTAAAATAACTGGCCTGAAGCCCAAGTGCTTAAACCAGAACTAATACACTTTTAGAATAACAGACGCTGAGCCTTCAATCAACAATTCCCAATTTTTAAGGATGTAAGCTACCTGTCCTGCCACAACAGTGCAGACCACAAACCTTCTTAATGTAAAACAACTGATTTGAAGCCCAAGTGCTTAAACCGAAAGGCTTAGAATAACAGTTCAATTTAATCAGGCTACTACCAAGCAGTAATAAATGCAGCAAAATAAATACAATTGAGTGCTTTTAAGAAGAGGCAAAAGCAAAATAAAGTGCATTTTTTTTTAAGTAAAGTGCAAGGAGAGAGGAAGGAGGAGCAGAGGTTAAGAACCTAAGTGGGTTGGCCTTCTCAAATGTTCTCTCTGTATTAAGTAGAGAGAACACCAGATGGGGAGGGGTGTCCCAGATCAAATTTACAGTAGGGGCAGGCAACTGCAAAGCCACCAACTATAGCAACACCACAAGAATATGGTGGGGGGAGAAACAGTTTCAGGATAGATGAGAAACAGAAAACAATGCCAGAAAATATATAAAACAATTCAGTCAGGCAAAATTAAGACAATGCAGAACTCTGAAAGGTTAAAATGTCAAGAAATATACTTATCAATCAATGATATATTTCCAGATTGTTTGAGAAACACACCAGCTAGAACACCAGGAGTTTCCAACAGTGTATGCAAGAATTTACAAACAGAAACTAGTTTTTAATACACACACACACACACACACACACACACATGCACACACATGTAGTAACCTTCATTGGGCATAAATGGAAATGCGCAAAGTTAGGGGAAGGCACTACATGCCTGCATACTTTTACATCTGTTAATGCATATATGAATGCTGAGGGAGTGAGGAAAATAGAGAACACACACACACAGACATATACACCCACACACTCACACACATATGCATTAACTGGGAGCTGATCACGAATATGAAGATAGGGAAAGACACTGCATTCTTTTACATCTCCTAGAGCATATATGTCTGCCCACATACATACACACACACGCACATGCACACACACACACACACACACACACACACACACACACACACACACACACACACAAACACACACGCACACACATACACACAGAGTAACATTCACTGAGTATAATCAGGAATGTGCACATAGTGAGGGTAAGGCAGTGCATAACTTTACATCTGCTTGTGCATATGTGGTTGATGAAGACAGAATAGAGTAAAGATCATATAACACACACACACACACACACACACACACACACACACACACACGCTCACACATGGATACATATCACACACAGACACACTCACACATAGATACATATTTGCAGTAACTTTCATGGGGTACGATCAGGAATGTGCACACAGGGGAAGGCACTGTACACCTTTACATCTGGTAGTGCATATATGGATGCCAAGGTGAGGAGTGTGGACAATACAAAACACACAAACACACACACACACACACACACACACACACACACACACACACACATGGTAAACTTCATGGGGCATAATTGAAAATGTGCATATAGTTAGTAGAAATTACTGCATACCTTTACATCTGTTAATACATATATGGATGCATAGTGGAGAAGTGACACACACATACACACACACACACACACACACACACACACACACACACACACACACACACACACAAACTTAGATATATGCAGTAACCTTTACAGACCTGATCAGGAATGTGAACATAGAGAAAGGCACTGCACACCTTTACATCTGCTGATGCATATATGGACGGCAATTAGAGGAGTGAGGAGCATGTAACACACAGACATACTCACACAAACACACACACACACACACACACACACACACACACACACACACACACACACACACACACACGTAGTAACTTTCATGGGGCAAAATTCAGAACATACACATAGTTAGGGGAAGGCACTGCATACCTCTACATCTCCTTGTGCATATATCACTGCCAAAGGGAGGAATGAGGGCCATACCACATGTGCACACACACACACACACACACACACACACACACACACACACACACACACACACACACACACACATACAACTAATGTATTCTAGCCTCCCCATTTGTGATTTATTGATTACTGCATGTTTTACATATGCAGGATAACATGTTACTCAATGGTAAATGTACTCCTGCCACCCAACCAGTACTATACATGACTTCAGATCTGAAAAAGCAATTTTTAAATTGTGAAAGTGCTCACCTGTTTCCACATTAAAGTTCTTTGTTTTTACAAACTTTTGGATTTTGTTCATTCCTTTGTGGAACTGCACCTGACTTCTTTTGTTATTCTTCACATACACATGATATATTGTCACCACAAAATAATGTTTTCCTGCTAAATACAACTGTACTACATACTTCACTAATACAGCATATGCTGTTATCCCTCTAGTAATGTATTTCTGCCTCCACACTTATAATGCATGTAACTTCCTGAGTGTTGTATTCTTCACATACACATGAGATATTGTCACCACACTGCTAACTACATCTCTAGTACATGCTTCACTTACATAGGATATGCTCTTATCTCTCTACTAATTTATTTCTGTCACACACGTAAAATGCATGAAACTTCATGAGCACTGTATTTTTCACACACACGAGATATTGTCACCACACAATAATGTATTCCTGCTACCTACATACACACTACATTATTCATTAACATAAGATATGATGTTATCCCTCTAGTAATGTATTTATGCCGCAGACATATAATGCATGCAACATCTTGAGTATTGTAGTCTTCACATACACATGATATATTGTCACTACACAATAATGTATTCTTGCTTACTACAGCTATATTAAATGCTTCACTTACATAGGATATGCTGTTATCCCTCTAGTAATGTATTTCTGTTATAAAGCATATAATTCCTGAGTATTGTATTCTTTACATACATGTGAGATTTTGTCACCACATGATAATGTATCCCTGATAACTACAGCTGTAGTAGATGCTTCACTAACATAGGATACAGTGCCATCCCTCTACTAATGTATTTCTGATGAAGACTTAAAATGCATGTAACGTCCTGAGTATTGTATTCTTCACATACACATGAGATATTGTCACCATGTGATAATCTATTCCTTCTAACTACATCTGTACTACATGCTTCACTTACATAGGATATACTGTGATCCCTCTAATAATGTATTTCTGTCACACACTTATAATGCATGTAACTTCCTGAGAACTGTATTCTTCGCATATACGAGATATTGTCACCACACAATAATGTATTGCTGCTAACTACATGCTTCACTAGATACACAGTTATCCCTTTAATAATGTATTTCTGCCATGCACTTATAATGCAAGTATCTTCCTGAGTACTCTAGCCTTCACACACATGAGATATTGTCACCACACAATAAAGTATTCCTATTAACCACATCTGTACTACATGATTCACTTACAAAGGATATGCTGTTATCCCTCTAGTAATATATTTCTGTCACAGAATTATGATGCATGTAACTTCCTGAGTACAGTATTTTTCACATATACATGATATATTGTCACCACACAATAATGTATTCCTGCTAACTACATCTGTACTACATGCTTCACTAACATAGGATATGCTCTTATCCCTCTAGTAATGTATTTCTGCCTCTACACTTATAATGCATGTAACTGCCTGGGTATTGTATTCTTCACATACAAATGAGATATTGGCACCATGTGATAATATATTCCTGCTAACTATATATGTACTACATGATTCACTTACTTGGATATCCAGTTATCTACCTAGTAATGTATTTCTGCCGCACACTTATAATTTATGTAACTTCTTGAGTATTGTATTCCTCACATAACCATGAGATATTGTCACCACACAATAATGTATTCCTACAAACTATATCTGAACTAAATGCTTCACTAACATAAGATATGTTACCCCTCTAGTAATGTATTTCTGCTGCACACTTATAATGTATGTAAGTCACTGAGTATTGTATTATTCACATACATATGAGATATTGTCACCATGTGATAATGTATTCCTGATAACTACATGTCTACTACATGCTGCACTAACATATGATATGCTGTTATCCCTATACAAATGTATTTCTGTCACACACTTATAATGCATGTAATTACTTGAGTATCGTATTCTTCACATAGACATGAGATATTCTCACCACACGATACTGTATTCCTGCTAACTACATCTGTACTACATGCTTCACTTATACAGGAAATGCTGTTATCCCTCTAGTAATGTATTTGTGCCACACACTTATAATGCATGTAACTTCCCGAGTATTGTATTCCTCACACACACATGACATATTGTCACCATACAATAATGTATTCCTGCTAACTACATCTGTACTACCTGCTTCACTTACATAGGATATACTGTTATCCCTCTAGTAATGTAGTTCTGCCTCCATGCTTATAATACATGTAACTTTATGAGTATTATATTCCTCACATGCACGTGAGATATTGTCGCCATGTGATAATGTATTCCTGCTAATTAAATCTGTGCTACATGCTTCACTTACAAAGGTTATGCTGTTATCCCTCTAATAATGTATTTCTGCCACACACTTATAATGCATGTAACTTCCTGAGTGTTGTATTCTTCACACACACACGAGATATATTCACCATGTGATAATGTGTTCCTGCTAACTACCTATGTACTACATAGGATATGGTGTTATACCTCTAGTAATATATTTCTGCTGCACACTTATAATGCATGTAACTTCCCGAGTATTGTATTCCTCACACACACATGACATATTGTCACCATACAATAATGTATTCCTGCTAACTACATCTGTACTACCTGCTTCACTTACATAGGATATACTGTTATCCCTCTAGTAATGTAGTTCTGCCTCCATGCTTATAATACATGTAACTTTATGAGTATTATATTCCTCACATGCACGTGAGATATTGTCGCCATGTGATAATGAATCCCTGCTAATTAAATCTGTACTACATGCTTCACTTACAAAGGTTATGCTGTTATCCCTCTAATAATGTATTTCTGTCACACACTTATAATGCATTTAACTTCCTGAGTACTGTATTCTTCAAATACACGACATATTGTCACCATGTGATAATGAATTCCTGCTAACTACATCTGTACTAAATGCTTCACTAACATAGGATATGCTGTTATCCCTCTAGTAATGTATTTCTGCCTCCACACTTATAATACATGTAACTTTATGAGTATTATATTCCTCACATACATGTGTGATATTGTCTCCATGTGATAATGTATTCCTGCTAATTAAATCTGTGCTACATGCTTCACTTACAAAGGTTATGTTGTTATCCCTCTAATAATGTATTTCTGTCAACACTTATAATGAATGTAACTTCCTGAGTACTGTATTCTTCAAATACACAACATATTGTCGGCATGTGATAATGAATTCCTGCTAACTACATCTGTACTAAATGCTTCACTAACATAGGATACACTGTTATCCCTCTAGTAATGTATTTCTGTCACACACTTATAATGCATTTAACTTCCTGAGTACTGTATTCTTCAAATACACGACATATTGTCACCATGTGATAATGAATTCCTGCTAACTACATCTGTACTAAATGCTTCACTAACATAGGATATGCTGTTATCCCTCTAGTAATGTATTTCTGCCTCCACACTTATAATACATGTAACTTTATGAGTATTATATTCCTCACATACATGTGAGATATTGTCGCCATGTGATAATGTATTCCTGCTAATTAAATCTGTGCTACATGCTTCACTTACAAAGGTTATGCTGTTATCCCTCTAATAATGTATTTCTGTCACACACTTATAATGGATGTAACTTCCTGAGTACTGTATTCTTCAAATACACGACATATTGTCAGCATGTGATAATGAATTCCTGCTAACTACATCTGTACTAAATGCTTCACTAACATACAATATGCTGTTATCCCTCTAGTAATCTATTTCTACCTCCACACTTATAATGCAGGTAATTTCATGAGTACTGTATTCTTCACATTCACATGATATATTGTCACCACACAATAATGTATTTCTGATTACATCTGTGCTTCATGATGTAGGAATGGATTATGCTATCAGGCTTTTAGGATAAAGGCTCATTCACCCACAGCTTTCAACATTTTTTGCAGAATCAGAACATTTTTCACTTTATTACATTATTTTCTAAGTGGTAAATAAGTCTGTGTGAATTAATTATTTAGTTATTACTGCCCTGACATATGCAAGGGCTGATGACATCACTGAGCATGTAAGTAGGATGCCTTTACTGTATAGGAGCTGGTTAGTACAGCCTCACATGACTGCATTTCTACCCACTGACATTCAAACTGTTACACCTGCAGTGCCTTCCATAGTACGTTTTGCATTCTAATGCCTCTCTCTGGGACAGAGCTGAACTGCAAGAAGCTGCAGCCCGATACAAACTGAATAGGCTTGTTAGCATGTCAATCATGATGAGTCGCAGCCACAGCCCCACCTCTTTTGTGATCTTCTCCTATTAATTAGCTCAGAAACACTTGGCCCAGGCCTCTGCTATGCACAGTGCTTTATTAACTACTAAGGTCTTTGGGCTTCTGTGTATAGAAGATTAGGAACTGCTGTACAAACCACATCTAGAAAAATTTATTCAGAGCAAATCATGAATTCCAACTAAGACTTGGAGATTTACAGTCCATGAGCATTATTGGTGTCCCTATTAAACTGGCACAGTCTACACTCTCCTTACATTCTACAATTAATGCATAAATCTTCTAATCCTTATCCTGCAATTACCCTAATCCCCTCTTCCCATTTCACAGCTCCTCTAATCCTTCTCCCACTGAACACCTCCTCCACTCTTCCTCCCATCCAATACTTCTTCTAATTCTCCCCATTCTGTCATCCCTCCAGTCTTCCCATCCCATATTTCCTCTAATCATCTCTATCTCACATCTGTTCCAATCTTCCCCTTCCAATAACTATTCTAATTTTTCCTATCATCTTTCCTTTTCATGTCATAGATTCATAAGTTCATAGGTAGGTACTAGGTTTTTGACCCAAGGGCCTATGTAAGCCTAGCCAACAAGGTTCCCTGGCTTATGCCACCCAAGAAAGTTATTTTCCTGTGCCACTGTCGATCAGAGACACAGAAGTGATCCCCAGGGTGTATTTCCTATTTCCCATCCACTCATCAAGATTTTTCTTGAAGAGTGCTAACGAAGAACTTTGCTTGGCATAGATGGTCAGCCTGTTCCAGAGTATGGGAAGTCTCTGGGACAGGAATCTATCCCTCCAGCATGTCCTGTTTATTGTGGTGACAAAGTTTAGGTCCCTAGAGAATGTAGCTCAGAGGGATTGGGATTTCTTTAGGTGTAGCATGTCTAACAGCTTTGGGTTTGACATAGCTTTATTTATTATTTATTTATTTTATTTCCAGTTTGGTGACCGGGGAGGTCCACTGGGCCAAAGAGCCCATTTTCAGTGGAGGCCCGGGGAGAAAAGCTCCACAATACAATGTTGTAAGACATAATAATTAGAGGTACAAATAAAATTCACAAGCTAAAAAATGATTTACATACAAAATGAACATTGTGTCAATATGCATCTTTAGATTTCTCAAATAGATTTCAAAGAAAAAAAATGATTTACATGCAAATGGTTGAATTTTTTTTTTTTTTTTTTTTTTTTTTTTGTTAGGCAGAGATCACCTCGGAGTAGGCAATATGCTACAGAGTAAATCTGGAGTTTTTGAGGCAGTCAGTGTAGGGCATTTGTTTGAGGCCAGTAATCCTCTTTGCGAGGTACTTCTGTGGCCTTTCCAGCTGCTGTAGATGTCTTGTGAGGTACATTCCAAAAGGGCTATTGTACTCTATAATGGGTCTAATGAGTGTTGAGTAGAGGGGAACAATGACCTCTTTTTTTCTGGATGAGAACCCTTTTATGATGAAGTGTGCCATGTACAAGGACTTCCTGACTACTGTGATGATGTGACTATCAAAGGAGAGACTACTGTTCACCTGGGTCCCAAGGTCTCTTATCACACATTCGGTGTTAAGTAGATTGCAGCCTATGTGGTATTTCATGGGTACAAAGTTTTTACCAGAGGGGATGACACTGCACTTTTTGGCATTGAGCATGAGGCCATGGCTCTGACATCAGGCATCTGTCTCAGCGAGGCCCTTCTGTAGGATGTCTACATCATTTGGGGACTTGACTATGGCTTCTAGTTTGCAGTCATCTGCAAATTTCATTAGCCAGAGGCCTTCTGTGTTAGCCTGTACTTCAGAGAAGTAGATACCAAACAGGAAAGGTCCCAGGACGAAACCCTGTGGCACTCCACTTGTCACTGCTTTGAGATTAGATTTGGAGTCTGCAACTTTTACAGTGTGGGTTCTGTCAGTGAGCCAGTTGGCAACCCATCTTATGACATAGGGATTTATACCAAGTTTAGTGAGTTTAGCTATAATTCCAGAATGGGGAATGCTGTTGAAAGTCTTGGCAAGGTCCAGATAGGTTGTGTGAACCACCTTACCCTCATCTATGGCTTTGGTGACTGCCTCAAAGAAGTTGTTCAGGTTCAGGAGGCATGATCTGCCTTTCACAAACACAAACTGGGTGGGATCCAGAGTCTGGAGTTATCAATGTCTTTGTTTATGAGTTCCATAATGATACATTCGATGGCCTTGTAGACCAGGTTCGTCAGGCTAATAGATCGATAGTTCCCGGGATCAGTGGTGGGTCCCCCTTTGTGGAGTGGGATAACTGTTGCTGTGTGCCATTCAGTGAGCACAAAGCCTGATGCAAGGCTACTATTGAACATGGTGCTTAAGTGGGGAGCCATTTTGTTCAGAAGTTCGTGTAAAACGCAGCTTGGGATGTTGTCCAGTCCCATGGATGCTGTGTTTTTGGCTTTAGAGAGTGCAGCTTTTACCTGCGTAGTTGTGATTACAGGGACTCTGCATTCTTCCTGTATAGATATGGGCCCTTTAGGGGGTGGGGGGGTAAAGTTAGCACTGAATCTATCTGCCAGAATGTTGGCAATATCAGTCGGTTCTGTAATTTTCATGCCTTTGTGTTGTAACTCAGAGCAGATCTGGGTGTTACCATTGAGATTCTTGACATAGCTATGGAATGCTTTTTGGTTGTCCTTAGAATTAATGGTGATTTTGTTTTTGTAGCTAGCTTTGGAGGATCTTATAAGGGATCTCAGCTTCTTACTGAGGCTGACCAGGGAGCTCCTCCACTCATGGGATTTTACTCTCTTTTGCAACAGTTTCTTCCTTCTGTTGTATAGTTTGTTTATGGCAGAGAACCACCAGATTGGCTTCCTTTTTTTGGAGGACAGAGTCTTGGTTCTGTTTGGGATAACACGATCCATGCACTCGTGTAAGTGCTTATAGAGTGCATTTGTATAGGATTCAGCAGTTGTAACTGTATTGTCCATCTGCATGGGTGTCATGAAGTTCACCACTTCTGTCTTAAGAAGAATGAAGTTGGCTTTGGAGAAATTTTTTTCCATGGTTTCCTTAATGGGGGTGGGGGCGGGATGTGGATATCAAGGGTGATTAGCTTATGGTCAGATCGGACCAATGAGGAGTTGACTTCAGGTGTGGAACACTGGTCACTCATGTTGGTAATGACTAGGTCTAGAATATTGTTGCCCCTGGTTGGGGTGTGGATAAGTTGATCCAGGGCACTAAAGTTTATGAATTCCAGAAAGCCTTGAGCTAAGGAGTTGGTACACGAGTAGTTTCCCAGTTAATGGTGGGGTAGTTGAAGTCACCCATTATTAGGGTGTTTGGTTGAACCCTAATATTTTCCAATACATCAAGAAAAGAGGAGTGGGAATCCTGGGGCATGGTGGGGGATCTGTAGCAAGTTACAATTTGGATTGCAGTTTTGCCCAGAGTTAGTTGCACGTGGATAACCTTGGATGCATTATGCTGAGCAACTCGCCTGGCTAGTGTGGATATCCTTAATGAATATGGACACACCTCTGCCTTTGGTGTTTCTGTCCAGGTTACATGGCTGAAAAGTGTGGTATGAGTTATAGCCTGGTAGTGCAGGGGTGCTCTCTGCAGCCTTGAACCAGGTCTCAGTCACTGCACAGATATCGATGTTCTCCCTTTTAAGGAGTGCATTGAGTGAGTGCATTTTGAAATTTAGACTTAGCATTGAGTAGCATCACCCTCAGTTTTTCCTTGCCTGTTCCTGTTACGGTGGTGAATTTTTTATTTGAACCTTGCCTAAAAAAGGCACTACAGGGGCAGCAAGAGCCTTAGCCAGTATCCAGAATCCCAGGGTCGACAGGTGCAGGCCATCTGTGGCAAAGCATTGTGGTCTGTTGACCATGTCATTCCAAGCAGACAGATACTGGATCCCCTTAGAATGACACCAGAAGCTTAGCCAATTGTTGAAGTCAGTCATTTTGTCCTTGTACTGCAGTATCATTCCGGGTGATGGCAGAATGCTACTCAGGGCTAGGGTCATACCTGCCTGGGCTACAAGATCAGAGAGCTCTTCCATGTCTCTTTTCATGTAGTCCAGGGAGGTATGTCTCAGGTCATTCACACCAAAATGGATAATGACAGAGTCATATTTGTACTTGTTGTGGAGTGACCTAAGTGCTTGGGTTATGTGGCAGATCCTAGCACCCGACAGGCAGCTGACAGTAACCTTCTCCTTGTTTAGCCTGGTGAGTGGGACATCAGTGTGCCTGAATATAGAGTCAACTATGACTAGTGTGTTGTGTACGTTGTTTTGCCTTATTGGCTGTGATTGAGAGGCACAGTGAGTCTGTGGGCTATGTATCATTTGGGTTATGTTTGGGGATGGAGGTTGCTTGCATTTCTGCTTTGGAGATCTTTCTTGCTTAGACAGATTATTATTGAGAGCCTCCGCGAATGTTTTTGTGTTACTATGTGTGGATTTTGGTGGTGTAGATTTAGTAAGACTATGTGATGAGTGTGGTGGGGTGCAAATGTTTATCTTCTCCTCATGACTGTCAAGTTCAGTCTTGGTTGAAAAGAGCTTTACCTTCAGTTTGGCTAGATAAGTGCATCTCTCACAGGTTGTAGTGTTGGGTGGTAGGAGGAGAGGGTTGTCTGTGTACATGAGGAAATTTATACATTGCCTCAAGATGCCCAGATTCATCAGATAGACAGGAGAGAACACTGGGAGCTGACCCTAGGACATGCCTGAATAAAAACTATTTTCCTCTAGATAAGTGAGGAAAGTGAATACAAGAGTTGTTTTTTCTCTAAGCAAGTGAGAAAAGTAAGTGCAAAAACTGTTTTCTTCTAGGTAATGAGGAAGATTGAGTGCTATAGTAATTAGTAGCTTATTTAGTGCTTACAAGTTCTGAACAAGTGCTGAGCATGAATAAGCAAATTTAAGTGCTAAAACTTAGAATCTGTATCTGCACTAGACAAGTTACAGGACATAAACAAGTGCAAATGCAGGCTTTCAAAACAGAAAGTTGAGAGAGATGGAAGAGATTGCCCAAACGGCCAATAACTACATTTTCTGGGCCAGAACTACTCCTTATGTGGTAAACAGGTTACCTAGTGCTTACCACTCCCACTGATAAACTGGAAGGCTTCCCTCCAGCACAGAAAGGCTTGGGGGGCTCAGAAGCTTACATACAGTCCTGGATACAGCAAATCTGAATCTGGAACACTAGTTACAGGAAAGGTAGGAAACAGGCTTACAGTTTTTTTTACAGAAAAGTAGCAAAAACAGTAGTAAAAACAATTCACATGCAGTGCAAGCTAGCACACTTGAGTATGTAGCAATATTAGACCAAACACAGTTTAAAAATGCAATTAAATTAAAAAGGACTAAAAGCAAGTGCAGAAAGAGTTTATTAGGTAGAATGTGGTAAAGAGATGGGACTGGGGGAGTGTCCCAGATCAAATCTACAGTGGGGCGGGCACTGCAAAAGCCACCAAATTTAAACTGCAAGCCAAAAATAGGGAGGGTGGATAGGACAAAACAGTTTCAACAGAGATCTAAGCAACAACTAACAGTACAAACTCTAAAACCAAAAAAATATACTCAGCTCTGTATATTTGCAGATCAGTCTCTCTGAACAGGGAGACAACAGTTTCAACAGAGATCTAGGCAACAATTAACAAACTCTATAGCCAAAAAATATATACTCAGCTCTGTATATTTGCAGATAGTCTGGAAGGCAGTCTCTCAGAACACAGGTTCCAGCAATTAAAATCCTCTGTCCTCTGTAAAACATTCCAAATCTGTACCATCAATAAACCTCTCCATCCCATGACTTCTCTAATCCTTCTTCCACTCCTTACCTCCACTAATCATCAGTCCATCCTGTGTCTTCAGTAATCACCACTCAATGCCAACTTTAAATCTCCTCAATGTTCTCTCTAATCCTTCCTTGTTGTACACCTCCTCTAATTTACCCATCCCATATTCCTAATAATCCTCTCCCCAGGGAGGTACCTCTTCACCTCATTGAGGTACCACAGTTATAATCAAGAAAGCAAAAATAAATAAACTCACTGGAGACAATATCTAATGGGGAAGGATCCAAAATTGTCCAGCTACAAATAATAATTGATCTTCAATATATGACCTAAAGTGTAAACAAATTCCCTGGACCAACTTAGGTGAAGATTTGACTGTACATGATAGATCTGGATACATGAATGTATATAACAATAACTTAATAAATATGATACCACTCACTTATAGTAGTAACGTTAACAGAATGTGGTGACATTATAAATAAAAACTGGTCAAATTTTGTTGTCTGATGATGAGATCAAAGGGATTCAAGGTGACAAACCTCAATTTACTTTTAAAACCAAAATCTCTCATTGAAAAGACAACTCTGCTATACATCTCATCACAAAAGATAAATTAAATCCACTAGGATGGGTACATTTCCATGCAGGAATTGTAAGCCCTGTTCAATTATGTCTTGTAGTAATATTTTTATGCTCCCTATATCTGGGCATAAGTTTATGTTAATTTTTTTATGCAGATGTAGTACTAGCAATCTTGCATACTTAGCATGATGCAAATTATGCACGTCATTTTATATAGGTAAAACCAATAGGATGTTGAAACAGTGGGTCTTGCAACATATGTGTGATATCAGGAAAGGGAACATGTTGTACGCTTTAGCCAAACATGTGGCCAATAATAATAATCATTCTTTTTTTTCAGTGATACAAATCATTAT
Organism: Protopterus annectens; assembly: GCF_019279795.1. Classification (NCBI taxonomy): domain Eukaryota; kingdom Metazoa; phylum Chordata; order Ceratodontiformes; family Protopteridae; genus Protopterus; species Protopterus annectens. Next base: position 89,880,213 of record NC_056750.1, read on the forward strand.
GAGTGAAGTAAGGGGAGGTGATATGGTTAATAAAACAGAAATGGGTGAAATTAATTTGATTGCCACTATGCAGGCAGACAAAACACCAGGTTTGAATAGGAGTATGCCTTTAAAACCAGCCCTCAAGAGAAGGGCATTACATCACTAACTGAATTGTTTTTATTGGTTGAATTGTGTTTTAATTATGATGTATGTATTTTAAGACGTTGTTTGAATACTTTTGTATATGGCTTTGATGAAGCACTGATTGTGCGAAACCGCTTATCCTCCTATTAAATTACATGCTATCAGCTGTGGTGGTTGCTTTGATTTGTTGGTTTACTGTAACTCATTTGTGAATATTGATATGGTTTATACAGAACTGTATGTTATGTACTGAGCTTTATGAATGTAACCACAGCATATCCTGTTGGAACATAGAAAATTAACCTGCAAAAATAGTTGAGGTTAAGTTACTTTATAGCTGCACCATTAATAAAACATGTTATCTCTTAGTTTCAGTTCAGTAGCAGACACAATATCTAGAGCCAGAAGGTTTTATATTGTCTTGAAAAAAAAGTAGTTACTAGGTTTAAAATGTAAAAGTGTTTTATTGCTTTATGACATCCTAGCAGCTGCACAGTTCTGAGCAAAGATCTGAGAGATATGCATTTCTCACACAGAGATGTTAATTCCTGTTAAGCTTCTGTTTAGCCTGGGAATTGAAGTCAGGTAACAAAAAGTGATGTCACCCAAGCTAACCCAGCAGTAATATGTGATAGTAATTTAAGAACTCACTCAGAGAGAGACTGTGCATTTTGTATTTTGTCTTGGACCTAGCAAGAACATCCATCCATCATCATCATCTGCACTTGTCTGTCTGTAAGATTCAGGGTATAGTTTCTCTCTTAGAGATAGATAGGAATATAGTAAGGATTAGTTTAGATGTTTTCTGTATTTATTTGAGACTGTCCTGCAATGTTGTTTTAAAATAGGTCTTGTGATTTTGAACTCTGAAGTTACTGTGTTGATTGACTGAGTATTGTCTTGTTCTTTTATTATTTATTATTAAATATATTTAAACCTATCTTTGTGGCTGATATTTGTGAGACATATTTAAGCTTATAAAGTACTTGCATATGCATTTGGTGACACTGTGCAGGCTACTTACTTTTGGTCAAAACTATAATTTGGATAAAATTATCATTACACAGTAGAATTGGACACCCTTTGTAAGGGCCTTATAGTAGCTGATAAGAAGGGGTTAGTGGCAGAGGAAACTGCCTTATAGTCTAGGCAGAAGGGGTCATAGCTAGTAAACCTGTCCCAGCCTTCCTTAGGTGTGTGTGTGTATGTGTGCGTGTGTGTGTGTGTGTGTGTGTGTGTGTGTGTGTGTGTGTGTGTGTGTGTGTGTGTGTGTGTGTGTGTGTGTGTGTGTGTGTGTGTGTGTGTGTATAGAAATCAGATCTCAAATTGTGTGTGTGTGTGTGTGTGTGTGTGTGTGTGTGTGTGTGTGTGTGTGTGTGTGTGTGTGTGTGTGTGTGTGTGTGTGTGTGTGTGTGTGTGTGTGTGTGTGTGTGTGTGTGTCAGCTACTTGGGCAGGGACACGAAGCACTGGTTGGACAGAGAGGGTGCTGGAGGTCTTGGCTTGACTCCCCAGCTGAGATCTTAACCCTATAGCTGCGCCAGTGAGGAGTCTTATTAGGGATCTGGAGATAGATGAAGAAACCAGCCCCAGACTGACTGTGATCTCTGTGTGCTCTTAGGAAAATTGCACTTGACTGTGTGTGTACTTGTCATCCTCCCATTGTGTACGTCACTCACTATTGCCAGTGGTGAGGGTTGAGGCTCATTGATTATTGGGCCAGTGCAGGGGCATCACATATTAATTGGTTGGCAATGGTGGGATATCCACATCACATATTAATTTGCTAACTGGTGAGTCAGCCACATCACATATTAATTGGATTATAGTGGTGTGGATATTGAATTCCTGTAGCCTGTGTACAGTGATCACTGAAGGTGTTTGTGCTCTCAAACAGCCATGCAGTGAACAGTCACAGTTTCATATCACAATTGTTTTAATTTTTTTTTTGTTAACTTAGTCAGGGAGAACAGGCAAGCATGTCAGCAGAGGAGTATGGCAAGCTGACAAGCAGCCAGTTGGTTGAGATGTGCCAGGTTAAAGGACTAGTGTATGCTAACCTGACTAAAGCAGAAATGACTGCAGCTTTGGGTGCAGCTACATCACAGGATAGCAACCAGGAGGACAATCAGACTGGCCTTGGAGATTACAATTCACAGAAATGGACAGCTCAACCTTTCCACAGAAGACTTAAAAAATCCATTTGGAGTTAAAGAGACTTGAGCAGGAGGCCAAGTGCTTGGAAATAGAGGCAGCAGAGAGACTAAGACATCTAGAGACTGAAGAAAATGAGAAACTGCAATACCTAAAGGCTGAGGAAAATTAGAAACTACAACATCTAGAAGCTGAGGAGAAGGAGAGGCAGAAGCAACATGAAAAGCAGATGCTGACTCATCACCAGAGTCATGGAGGTAATGGGGAAGGGAGTAACTGAACCATAGAAGCAACAAAGGTCAGTAAATTTCTTCCACAATTTACAGAGGGGATAATTTTGATAGTTTCATTCATATGTTTGAGAGGGTATGCAAACATTATAATGCTGACCAAGGGCTCTGGGTAGGGTTCCTGATCACCTTATTCCATGGTAAAGCTGTAGCTGCAGTTTCTAAACTGTCAGACACTGATTGCTTAAATTATTATACAGTCAAAATGTGTTTGTTAGAATGCTTTAACATCTGAAGCTTACAGGAAAAAGTTCCATGAGCATAGATGCAAGGTAGATGAAAGTGTGTGTGACTATATTGCTGATTTAAGCACTTATTTTCATAGGTGGGTAAGTGGATGTCAGGTCACCATTTTTGAAGGGCTGGCTGACTTTTTGGTGAGGGAACAAACCCTTAGCACTTTGCCTGAGCACATGAGAATCTAGTAAGCTGATAGACAATGCACTACTGCAGATGAGTTGGGGAGGAAGGGAGACCTATACCTAGCAAGCAGGGCATCGCTGCACAGGAAGGGGACACCCAGTGCAGCTTATGAGTCTAAGGGAACCCATGGTGGGCAGCCCAGACTGCCCCAACAGAGTCCACCAGTAGCAGGGGAAGCCACTAGTCCAGGTACACTTCCAGGACCAAGGGCTAAATGTTTTAAATGCAATCAGTGTGGCCATGTAGCATATAGATGTCCATAGAGGCAAGGTGGGGAATAAAACATGGGAGAGCTTGTAACTGGGCATGACAAAATGCCTACAGTAGGTTGTCTCAAGGCAACAAGGGTACCAAACTATCACAAGAGGTTATATCCTATTGTAGTGAATGGGAAAGAGGCCATTGCTAAGACAGACACAGTCTCTGACCTAACCATTGTGAAGTCTGCAATGGTTAAAGAGGAGCACTACTTGCCTGGACAATTTACTCCAGTCAGAGCTTTAGGGGGGACCCCATTCCAAATACCTTTGGCTAGGCTTCACCTTGACTGAGAGGGTGGAAAAGGAAGCCATCAAGTAGGTGTGTTTGAGGATATCCCTGCAGATGTCCTGATAGGGAATGATTTTTGATAATGCAGTACCATGTGTGCATGCAGTTACATGCAGTCAGGCTTGGAGACAAGCATGTGGGTCTGGTAGCTGGCGGGGGGGGGGACCCAGACTTGCACACATGCAGCCAGGACTGGTGAGGTGGTTACTTCAGGGAGGGAGCTACCATGTAGCAGTGAGACTGAAGGTGAGCCACAGCTGCTTGTGGGTACTGATGTTCCCTTGGACAGAATGACTGCAAGGGCAGAGGTGAATAGTAGTACCCAGGCTGACAGTGAGGCACCGCTGTCAGAGGATACCAGACTTCCTGTGGAAGGGGAGCTGGAAAGGGTTACAAGGAGAGAGCTGAGACAGGCTCAGTTCTCAGACTCAACATTACAATGCCTGAGGGAGGTAGCTAGTCAGACAACTGATTCTCAAGGAAATGGGGAATATGTATACTGGGACAAAGGGTTACTGTGTAGAGAGTGGACCCCTGAGGGTGGGCTAGAGGGTAAGAGAATACAGCAGTTGCTAGTGCCCAGAGCCTACCATCTGGCACTTCTAGCCATAGCCCATGATACTCTCTTTGCAGGTCATATGGGTATAAAATGTACAAAGAGATGTATTATGCAGAACTTTTATTGGTCTAGGATTTCTAGAGATATAACAGAGTACAGCAGGATCTGTGAGCAGTGCCAGAAGGTAGGCAAGGCAGGAGACAAGGTGAAAGCTCCTTTGATGCCTTTGCCTGTGATTGAGGAGCCATTTCAGAGGGTAGCTATGGGTATTGTGGGGCCTTTGAGTACCCCCAAGTTCCACAGGGAAAAAGTATATCCTAGTGGTAGTAGATTATGCTACCAGATACCCTGACGTGGTGGCTCTGTCCTCCATTGAGGCAGAGAAGGTGGCAAATGCTTTGTTAGAGATTTTCAGCAGGGTAGGTTTCCCAAAAGAAATACAGACTATCAGAGGTGCCAATTTCAAGTTAGACCTGTTGGCTTGTCTGTGGAAGTACTGTGGGGATGAAGCACGTAAACACCACTCACTACCATGCCCAGACTAATAGTCTTATGGAGATGTTAAACTCTACACTTAAGATAATGCTATGGACGTTTGTAGACCAGTTTAAGAGGGAGTGGGACAAATATTTGCCCCACCATTTGTTTGCTTACAAATAGGTGCCTCAGGAATACACAGATTTTTTCACCCTTTGAGTTACTTTATGGGCATAAGTTGAGGAGACCTCTAGATTTTATTCAACATGAGTGGGAGGGGGAGTGTAAATCCCACAAGGAGTCTGTTGTGGCATGTGTCTTAATCCCCTGGACAATGCTCAAGGAACTCATGGGCGTGGCCCAGGAGAACCTGGCAGAAGCCCAACAGTAGAAAAAGGTCTGGTATGACAGGAATGCTCGAGCTAGAGAGTATGCTGTAGGGAGCAGGTAATGGTTCTCATTCCTGTCAGACACAACAAGCTGCAGGCAGCTTGGAAGGGACCCTACAAGGTGGTAAGGAAGGTCACTGATATTAACTTCATGGTAGAACTGCTTCACAGGAGGCACGGGCACAAATTGCACCATGTTAAAATGATGAAACCGTACCATGATAGGGTGCCCCTTGTGCTGAGTATTTGCAGTGTATGGCAGGAGGAGTCTGAAGGGGAACTGGTGACTGATCTCCTTAGTGAGGGTCAGACTGACACCTCAGTGGAAGGGGTAGCAATGTCCCAGCAGCTATCTCCTACCCAAGTTTGAGAAATCCAAGCAGTGTTACAGGAGTTTGGGGACATGTTCACTGGGAAACCAGGGTGCACCCACCTGGTGCAGAACGATGTGGCTACAGGACCCCAAGGTCCTATTAAGCGGGCCCCTTATAGGGTGCCTGAGAGAGAGTCAAACAGACTCTGATGGAGGAGATACAGGAAATGTTGGAATAGGGGTAATTCCTGAGCCAACATTCTCTGGGCCTCCCCGGTGGTGCTGGTACCAAAGAAGGATGGCAGCACCAGGTTCTGTATGGACTACAGGAAATTAAACAGTCACACAGAGTCAGGTGCTTACCCCATGCCTATGACAGATGAAGCCCTAGAGCAGCTGGGTGGGGTCAAGTATCTTACCACTACTGATCTTATCAAGGGTTACTGGCAGGTGCCCTTGACTTCCATTGCTAGAGAGAGAAGTTAGCCTTTGTGGCTCCTTTTGGCTTGTATGAGTTTATGAAGATGCCCTTTGGGATGAAAAAATGCCCCAGCGACTTTCCAGAGGCTGGTAGAGCATATCCTTAGCAGGAGCAGGAGATTTTGCCTTTGCTTACCTGGATGATATTGCCATCTACAGCCATTCCAGCCAAGAGCTACTACAGCATGTCAGGGAGGTGCTGGGCAGACTACAGAGGGCAGGGTTGACTATTAAGTCCAGCAAATGTCAGGTGGGTATGACATAGTTCTGCTACCTGGGACATAGAGTGGGGAGTGGTAAGATCAGGCCAAAACCTGCCAAAGTGGAAGCCATTCAGTCATGGCCTGTACCTGTTACCAAAAAGCAGGTTAGGGCATTCTCAGGGGCAGCAGGGTGCTACAGAAAGTTTGCCCCCAAATATAGTACCATAACTGCTCCCCTCACAGACCTGACAAGGAAAACAGGCTAGATAAGGTAGCGTGGACCCCAGCATGTGAGCAGACATTCAAGAAGCTTAAAGTAGTTTTGGGAGGACCCCCTGTGTTAGCCAATCCAGATTACAGCAAAGAATTTGTTGTGCAGGTGGATGCTTCAAACCATGGGGTGGGGCTGTACTTAGCCAGGTTTCCTCAGAGGGAGAAGAGCACCCAGTGGTATATCACAGTCATAGGCTCCAACCCAGGGAGGAATGCTGTGCAGCTGTAGAAAAGGAATGCCTGGTCATAGTGTGGGCACTGCAAAAACTTCAGCTTTATCTGTATGGAAGGAAATTCACTGTAGTTACAGACCACAATCTCTTAACATGGCTACATCGAGCCAGCCAGCAAAATACCAAGTTACTAATGTGGAGCCAAGGGTTGCAGATATGACAGAACAGCACCACAGTGGGGTTAGCAATGCCAACGCAGATGGGCTCTCAAGACAGGGAATGAGGTAAGGTATTCTTAGATAGGCTCAACCCTCTCTAGGAACATTTCTCAAGGGTCACTTGAAAAACTAGCTCGGGTTTTCAGGGGAGAAATGTCATGCTGCCAGCCCAGCTATCTGGAATCTTGTAAATAATCATATGTCATTTGTGGATATCAACATGGTTCATATGCTTGTCTTACAAAGGTAAGACAACTATATGTTATGTGTATATTAAACTACTGCTACATAAGTGTGTGTTGAACAGGGTTTGTAAAGTACTGAGCTTCAAGGATGTGTCCACAGTGTACCCTACTGGAAAAGAATAGAAATGCATATAAACTATATACCTGTGCAAATGTATATTATTTTGTAACAGTAGAAACTAGAACATAAAAAGGTTAATTTGCAAAACTTCAAGAAAAATAAGTTGAAATTAAGTTGCTTTATGATTCTGCTATAAAAGTTAGTTTCCATGCAGCAAGGAGACAGGATGTCTAGAACTAGGGTGCCTTCTGCATTGTTTTGTAAGTATTTTATTGTTTTATGTCCTCTTGCAGGTGCAAACATTTGAAGGCTATGTATTCTCACAGAGAGCTGCTAAATTCTGCTAGTTTTGACAAAAGGGGTTTAGCTTGGAAATTTAATTCAGGTGACAAAATTGATGTCATCCAAGCTAACCCAACAGTAATATTTGATATTAATTTATGAACTCTCTCAGAGAGAGACTGGGCATTTGCATTTTGTCTTTGACCTGGAAACATCCACTCATCATCACATCTGCACTTGCCTTGGTGTAGGTAATATATAGGGCACAGTATCTCTTTTAGATATAGATAGGAATATAGTAAAGATTAGTTTAGATGTTTTCTTTATTTATTTGAGACTGTCCTGCAATGTTGTTTTAAAATATTTCTTGTGACTTTGAACTCTGAAGTAACTGTGTTGGGTTACTGAGTATTGTCTTGTTCTTTTATTATTTATTATTAAATATATTTAAACCTATCTTTGTGGCTGATGTTTGTGAGACATATTTAATTTGTTAGCATACTTGCATATTTTTATTTATTACATTTGTTAACCAGATAATGTCAGTTTGGGCCAGGGGCCCGTTTTCAGCAGAGACCCGTGGAGATAAGCTCAAAAAATAGCAATGTTAACACTACTGATTATATACAAAGAAATACAAATAACAGAGTACACATACGTAAAAACACTGTGGACACAAGATAGTAATAATGTGAGTGTGACTGCAAACACTGGTCTCAAAGTCAGTTGCTATTTACAAAGTACAAACTTGATCTCAGTTTTGCTATTTACAAAGTACAGCTTTTGACCTTGGTATATATGAACCCATGTCCTATAGGGCAGTGGAAAGTAGTTGTAAAATAAACAGTGCAGAAATAAAGATGAAATGAAGGAGTGTGAAAAAGGTAGGGATAGATGTGACAAGAGTAGTGACAGGAGTTGGGTAAGAATTAGTGAAGTTACTGGGGCTGAGAAAAGCTTAGCCAGGAGTGTGGCAGGAGCAAAACCAATGTAGTCCTTAAGCAGCAGTTTGAACTCACAAAAGTTAGGATTTTTGTAGATTGGTTGTGGGTGAGTGTTCCAGAGTTTGACTATCTTATAAGAGTGGAGGAATCCTCCATGTTGGTTGTGGGAGTGGGTAACCTTTAGCCTAAGTCTGTCAGAGGATCCAAGGGATCTGGGATTGGAACTGTATTGAACTAGACTGGCAAGTGCAGGGCAGTCACTGGGTTAGTGGAGAATTTTATGGGCCATGGTAAGTTGATTGAGAGGTAAAAAGTTAGTGAGATCTAGCCAGGTGAGTTGGGAGAGAACTGTGCAGTGGTGGGATCTGTGAGGATGATTAGAGGCAAACTTGGCAATTTTGTTGTAGCAGGATTCTAAGTTATTGAGGTCGGACTTGCACAGGTTTGTGAAGATGAGAGAACTGTAGAGTAGGGAGGATAGCAGATTGATCAAGCAGTGGCCACCCTGGTGTTTAGAGTAAGATATGGCTTGGACCGGAAGATGGTGTCCAGTTTGATGTGGACTTGTTTGATAGTCAGAGAAATTTGTTTAGCAAATTTTAGATTGTCATCTATTGTGACACCATGGAGTTTAGTCTAGTTTGTGGGTTCTGACCGAGATGGGGAGTAGTAGGTATAGCCTGTTATCTCATTTTGTAGCCTTTGTTGATTGGAAAGGTAGCTTTGGAACTAGGTTAGGGAAGATGAACTGAGTCCATAGGATGAGAGTTTGTTAATAAGTAGATGGTCTGAAATGGTGTCAAAGGCTTTGATATGTCAAGGAAAATGGAAGAGACATGCTGACCTTTGTTTATGAGATGATGAATGGTGTTAGTGAAAGTAATTAGGGCAGTGTTAGTACTATTTCTGGGTCTAAAACCATGTTGAGAACTGGATAAGAGGTTGTGACTAAGGAAGTGGTTAATGAGTTGATCGTGGATACATTTTTCTAAGATTTTTTTTGGGGGGATAGCCATGGGTTGGAAGTTGGTTAGTTCTTTAGACTTTGAGGAGGGAAAATAATGTGTGATATATTCCAGAGAAGTATATTGTCCTTCAATTGAATGGTTAATCAAGATAGATACGGGGTGGCAATTTTTAGAACTTCATTAGGAAGTTGGTCAGCTGCAACACAACAAGGTTTAAGCTTGCATATGAGAGTTTTTATGTAACGAGTTTGAATAGGTGTAAACGTGAAAGGGTTGGGATCATCTGGAGAGGGGGAGGGAATAGTAAGTGACACTGTACAAGCCACTCCTAAATAGCCTTGTCTTGGTCAGACTATCATTTGGACTATTAGTAACATTACACAGTAGGTTTGCATACCCTTTGTTAATGGCGTTAAGTAGCTGATAAAGAGTTGCCTGGTGGCAGCTGGAACTATCTTATAGTCTGGGCAAAAGGGGGTATAGCTAGTAAACCTGTGCCAGCCTTCCCCAGGTGTGTGTGTGTGTGTGTGTGTGTGTGTGTGTGTGTGTGTGTGTGTGTGTGTGTGTGTGTGTGTGTGTGTGTGTGTGTGTGTGTGTGCACGCGCGCATGCTTGTATATAAAACAAATCTCAAAGTGTGTGTGTGTGTGTGTGTGTGTGTGTGTGTGTGTGTGTGTGTGTGTGTGTGTGTGTGTGTGTGTGTGTGTGTGTGTGCGTGTGTGTGTGTGTATCAGCTACTTGGACTGGGACACAAAGAACTGGTTGGACAGAGAGGGTGCTGGAGGTCCTAGCTTGGCCACTCGGCTGAGATCTCAACCCTATAGCTGTGCCAGTGGGGAGACTTACTGGGGATTTGGAGAAAGAGGGAGAAACCAGCCCCATATTGACTGTGATCACTGTGTGCTCTTAAGGGAAATTCCACTTTACTGTGTGTGCACGTGTCATCCTCCCAGTGTGTATGTCCCCTATCTGTTGCCAGTGGTGAGGATTGAGGCATCTTGATTACTGGGTGAGTGCAGGGACATCACCACTGGAACTATTTAAAGAATGATAACATAGCTTAAAAGAATGCACCACTCTACAGCTAAATTGATAATGTGAAAGAGTACTGTGAAAATATATACTCCAAGGGAAGAAAGAAAGAAACAGAAATCCCCCAGGACACACTATTAAAGAGAGCTGTAAAGCACTTTCTTTACTAGAGGAATACAGAAAAAATAATAGCTCACTGAAGACTTTTAGAAAAATGAATCTGCTCTGAATGCACTATTAAAGCAGATAAAGATGTCTGTTATACCATTTCTAACAAAACAGTGAATACAAATTCTCTCTTCCTCTCCTTAAGAAGTTGCTTGCCAAAAAAACAATGTAAATCCAAGAAAACAGTTGAGTCCAAACAGGCTGTACTAACTTTTATGTCATAAAAACAGGTAAAATGGTGATAAAACTGTGAGCCCTTTTGGGATAACCCTTCATCAGACAATGAAACAGCATTCATGGTCTATTTAAATACATTTAAAAACACAACCACCAATCATCTCACTGCACTCCTTTTCCTAAGGGCTGGACTTAAAGGTATACATGTATTCAACCCTGGGGGATGATTTGCTGCTAGCTCTATAATCCAGTGTAGTTCATTACACTCAGTGATATTCATTATGTCCACCCCCCTTTTACTCATATGAGTAACCTGTATAACCATAAATTTAAAGGTGTGTGTTGGATTCTTAGAAGTATGCACATACAGAGAATTATGTTTATCTTTCTGTCTAATACTGTACAAGTGATGTATTCTAATTTTCAGTTTACAGCTGGTTTTCAGCACATAGTAACTGGGGCATGACTGACAAATTGCTAAATATACATTTTCTGTGTGGCAGTCTGCATATAGTTTAAATACATATTCCTTTTTATTTATGTGGTGAACAAAGCTATTTTTATCACTAATCATGAAGCAAGTCTTACAGTGCCTGCATGGAAAAGTATCTGCTCTATATGATGTTAACCTAGTTTTATTTCTCATTCCTGGTTCTTTAAACAACATGTCTTTCAAGTTACTGGTGCATCTAAAACCAAAGCTTGGTTCTTTATCCACTATATTTTTGAATCTATCCTCACTTAACAGGATTTTCCAGTTTTGTTTAATTCTTTTGCAGGCCCCATTGATATTGTTACTATATTATAGCATTAGCCTATGTTTATTACTTTTTTGTATCACTGTATTGTTCTCATGGCTTTGTGTCTCACTGGCTTTGAACCCTGGTCTAGCCTTTCCCTTTCTATGTCTCTTCACTAGTGCTAACCCCTCTTGCATCAAGTTATTTGTACCATATGGTTCTGTAAACTTTCCAGCTCTCTTTCAAAGTTAGCTCTTCTGTGCATAATATCGATGTGCGTAAACCATGTCCCACTACTATGTTCTCAAAAGTACATCTAGGTTGCATATTTGAAAATTCCAAATAGTGATTGCTCCAACAATGTTTCGATGTTGCCATAAAATATAAACCTCAACCACAAATAGAACATAATGCAGGAGATATTCACTCCACATCTGACATACCTTCCCTATTGCTTCCCATCCAATTATACCTACAGGCTACTATATAGTTACAGTGTCACTCCCACTACCTACCTACCTACTCCCTAGCTATTTGCCCCTACTGTACCACACAGGTATGGAATATGTACACCTACCCCGAATACCTGCATGTAACCTATTTAGACCTGTGAAACAGGAATCCAATCTCACCTTAAACTGACCTTTGTCAACAGTCATACTTGACATGTAAACCTGACCTAAGCATGGATAATACCGACAGTTTAACGTAAACTAAGCATGATTAATGGGGGACGTAGCTATGTTATGTCTGTTACCCTCTATGAATGTGATCACCCCAATATTAATTGGGGTATGTAGCTGAGGTCACTGTGGAGCTCTAAACCTCGGGCCACCACTGACAATGGGCAAGCATATAGTCCGAGTGTCCCAGTTGACAGATGTGAACAAAATGCACGATGCTGCGCATGTGTATGGGGCAGCAAGCAGGTGTGAGCCTGTTTGGCCGCAGATATGAGAGTACCACACTGCTGAAGCAATGTAGAGGCTAACTGAGAGCAAGACACCACATCCAGAGGTCAGTAATGTTGTGCTACGCGCAAACAAGCGCATACTCGCCTACAAATGTTCTACAGTACCTCAGTCACTCTGTAGCCAACAGCTGTTGTTGTGGCCAGTAACAAAATAATCTGCACTGCCAGGTTGCAAACCCCTGACCCTGCACACTATAGTAGACATGAGTTCCACTAAGCCATGGCGGATACACATTCAGCTGCTGTGATCACAAACACATCATCCAGCACAGGCATCCAACAGTATAGGAAATGTATATAAGTGTGTAGATTAAAACCAGAACACGTGTTCATTGCACAACCACAGTATTATGAGCAGTCTATGTGTGGCACAGAACAGTGCCTGTCCAATCATACTGTGAGAACAGTAGTCTTGCATAATACCAAAGGGAATAATGATATACGGTGCACACCGTGGGGATGTGTGAGCGTGCTTCATGCACAGTATGTCACACCTGGGGCATTTGTACCGTGGAACTGGGAGATGAGGCTGGCCAGGTGTGTGAGCAAACCGCTGCTACACAATACCCTGGCAGGAAGTTACCAGTGGGAGGAACACTGCAGACCAGCTAGGTCTACTCCTAATACAACAACAGGTCTATCCCTGGTGGGATAAACCAACAGTTGTGGGTGACATTGATGTCACCACCAGTATTGGAGGAGGATCAGGGAAAGGCTGGTATGTACGTGGACTAAACGGATGAGGAGCCTGCAGACACTTAGGTGGGGACAGTATACTGGAAGTGTACCGAGATGTGCAGAGAGGGAAATGTGTGAAGGTGTAGTATGGCAGGGCCAGCAACCGGGGAATGGATGGATGCTGGGTACGTGGAGCTTAGGGGCCAGGAGAAGGGAACATGTGTATGTCATTATGGTAGACATATGCAAACGAAAAAAAACAGCAATAGTGTAGTGGCCAGAGCATCCGCCTAAAGTGCACGCATTCCTGGGTCAAGTCCCACTGCAGCACATTCTACATTCCATGTGATATCCGTATGTTACCTTCGTTGTGCTGTATAACCTACTAAGTAACATCTATATTTGCACAGGAGTACTGCCTTAAATGCACATGTGAAGTGTCTTACTGATTAAAGCACTAGTAAGCATGTGTAAGCGCATAATAGCAGTAGTATGCATGGATACGCAATGGTAAGTGTGTGTACGTGTTTTCGCACAGGGGTAAGCATTGCCTACATAGATTGAGTTAAATAGATGCTAGCTGAGTGTAAGGTAACGCAACCCGAGCTTAGCATTGCTTAGCTCTGCGAATACATGTGCACACCCGCATATGACCGCTCAAATGTCCCTAACTCACTCTGTATCTGACAGCTGGTGTTTTGCCCTGAAACACAATATACAGCCTGTAGAAGGGCCACACTCGGAATGCTGTACATCATACACTACATGATGTACCATTAACCCATGACAGATGTGCATAACCACTCATTCCACATACATATCATCCAGCACAATCAGTCAACAGCACAGGGACTGTAGCAATAACACACTACACAACCTCTTAATGCATGAATCACAGACATAGTGCGTCATAATGTGGGTACATATAGGGATATCTGTCATATCCTGCTCTAATACACTTCAAACATTGCAAGTTACATGGTTATATGTGGTAGAACACATATATTGCTGGAGATGACACATCTGAAACACGTATGTGTCTGCACAAATGACAGACCTCAGTCCTAAGGTCATCCATGTCATTTGCCAAGAGAATGAGGTACAGGCCACACATATGGGCCGAACATGTATGCATATATTGACAGCTATACATCTGTTAATGTAGAGAGAAAGACGGCTATAAAACTCACAAATAACCATATAACAGCAATTGTACATACATAGACAGATAGATATATCTACATACATACACACACACACATATATATATATGGATACATATACATAGCTAGAGCTATATCAATGTCCAGTTCTCTCCCTCTATATATGGGGGTGTAACATATGTATTTATGCAGATATACATAAAAAAAAAAATATATATATATATATATATATATATATATATATATATATATATATATATGTGTGTGTGTGTGTGTATATACAGATAGATATGTGTATATGATTTCCAAATGGGAATGGAATCCTGGCCCACTCCGTATGATATAACTGTCCATGAGCACAGTTAATGGGGGTGGGGGCACACATGAGGGACACCTGGTAATTACTGCAATGTAACCCCCACAGCCCTAATGGATATGCTGTGCAAACCAATATCCAGCACATGCACTACTTGACAGCAGGACCCACCACAACACAGCTACAATGCTCTAACAGTTATCCATGTCACCTGTACATGTCAGGCCAATATCTGTAACATATCATGCAGATACGCCACTGTACCATAGGGAATGTACTATGTTGAAGGGCTACATGTTACAACGGTACAGATATGCACACACATCCATGCACTGATGATCATGTGCAGGTATATATATATATATATATATATATATATATATATATATATATATATATATATATATACATACACACATATATATATATATATATATATATATATATATATATATATATATAAAATATACATATATATTATATATATATATCGATATATAGATACGATATATGGGTACATGCACATATACACAGACAAAGGGTATTAGTAGCTATACAAGTGTAGCAGTAGTGTGGATGCACTGGGTGGAATGTATATCCCCAGCCACAAGCCCTGTAACTGGTACCTGCGACATGTGTGGTGTGGCAACCAGCCCCACAAAGGGGATACTTACATTGCACATATACCCACTCACAGTTCAAAGGACATGACAGGACACACAGGTATGTATACACAGACAATCTTGATTTGTGTACCATACAATAATGTATGTCATTTCTGAAAGCACATGGCTGTTGATGTATATAACCAGCGATGTATGCAAGTCCCACACATAACATTCGATGCAGACAGTGCGGATATATATCATACTATGGTGTCCAGGCTAAGCCCTTCAATTTGTACAACATTTGACAATGGATTTGGCTGCACAATACGTAACAGTCAACAATATCACATGCAGGTCAGAAGCCTCCAATTACACCCTGTAGTCAAGGCCTAGGGGGACATTCATTACTTGGGTAATGTCAATGTATCTGTCACATGTATGGTCCCTGGCCAACAAATGTTGTGGGTATCCATGCTATGACTGGGATGATAGTAGGAATGCTAACCATGGTGAATGATAGGCCATTACCCAACAACCCATACCCATATCACAGAAGGACAAAGGATGCCATATATGTGGAGGACAAAGGCAGGAATGCAGGGCCATACCCACAATATTGCAGTAACACACCCAGGAACATGCTGGTGCTACAGGATGTGTTGCAACATACTCTTATGCAGGAATATGACATCAGGTACACAAATGGATAAAGCCATGTACTGCTAGCATGCAACAAACACACTGCCAGTGTAATATCCGACACAGGACCTGTGTGTTGGACAGACAACACATGATAGGCACACCTCTGTCCAGCTAGAGGATGGCCCACAGAAGTGAGCTATGCAGACAGACTGCAGTCCAGGGTTGCCAGACGTCCCTATTTGGGCGGGACTGTCCCGGGATCAGCAGCCTGATCCTGAGTCCCGCACTGCTGGTTTAAATCCTGGGCAGCCTCCGCTTTGGGTTTTTATTTTTTGATTGGCCCGTATACTGGCATACAGGCCAATCAAAAATCGCTAAACATGGAGCTTCTTGTGTTTAATGCGGAGCATTGCAGTTCCGCATTAAACAGAAGTAGCTCAGTGTTTAGTGATTTTTGAATGGCCCGTATACCGGTATACAGGCCAATCAAAAAAATCGCAAAACAGAGCTACCTCTGTTTAATGAGGAACTGCGATGTTCCGCATTAAACAGAAGTAACTCCGTGTTTAGCGATTTTTGATTGTCCCGTATACTGGTATACGGGCCAATCAAAAAATCGCAAACCAGAGCTACTTCTCTTTAATGTGGAACTGCAAAGTTTCGCATTAAACAGAAGTAGCTCCATGTTTATTTAATTTTGATTGGCCTGGGCCAATCAAGAAAAAAAATAAATAAACACAGAGCTACTTTTGATGTTCTGCATTAAAGACCTAGCATGTGGAAGACTTTTTTTTTTTTTAGTCTTTACTTGGCTGTGAAAAGACTTTTTTTGTCCCTACCTGGCCAGTCAGAAATCTGGCAACCCTGCTGCAGTACAAGGTAAACACTAGTATGCACACACACACACACACACACACACACACACACACACACACACACACACACACACACACACACACACACACACACACCCTGTAACACCAGTACTATGCATAGCATTACACCACTCTACTCACAGTCTGTCCATATGTCCTGATCCTCCTACATATATGTGGCTGCCCTGAGTGTGCAGGTACTCCAATAAGAGGTATTGCTACCTGCTGTCTGTAACACTGATGCCCACACACAGGAAGGATGTCCATCACACAGGGAATTTACAGGGAATACGCCCACAAGAGAGAGCACTTGGGAAGGGCATTCCCCTATAGTATCTTAATCTGCTCTGTTTCCTCCATCTCAAAAAAAAAAAAATTTTGCACTTATACTACTCAGCAACAGCTCCTCGTGGTCCTGCAGAGTGGTGCTAGCAGCAGAGAATGGAAAAAAGCAACTACTTTCAAGATATAAGTATATTTTTGCTGTTTCTACCTGTGCGACCTTCCTTTCTTGCTGAAAACGAAGTTAAACTGCTAATTTAACTGTATTTACCATTTTTGTTTATTACCTGCACTTAAGTTAAAATTTGTTTGTTTAAATTAACTGTTGAGGCTGCCCACTCAAGTGTGATAGCCTGTGCATTTAATATACTGTTGTTTTCCTGAATTTTCTTGTTTTCTTGAAAAAACAAAACAAAAAAATATATCCTTGTTTCCCACCTTTCCTTGGCTAGAATAGTCCCCTATACAGGCTTTGCTGAATTCTGGACTTTGGGATAGTTCCTGTGTTGCCCATTACCTTACTTGGATAGAAGGAAGTTCTTTGCTCACCAGTGGGAGTGGGGAGCCTTGAGCAGCCTATCTGTCCATAAAGGAGTGACCTCAGCACAAGAATCTAGTAGTAATTGGTCGTTTTGGACCATTTCTAGCTCTTTGAGGTTCCCTGCATAAAAATCCACCTGTGAGCATTTTTTTTTCGCTTATACTACTCAGCAACAGCTCCTCGTGGTCCTGCAGAGTGGTGCTAGCAGCAGAGAATTGAAAAAAGCAGCTACTTTCAAGATATAAGTATATTTTTGCTGTTTCTACCTGTGCAACCTTCCTTTCTTGCTGAAAATGAAGTTAAACTGCTAATTTAACTGTATTTAGCGTTTTTTTATTAACTGCACTTAAGTTAAAGTTTGTTTGTTTAAATTAACTGGTGAGGCTGCCCACTCAAGTGCGCTAGCCTGTGCATTTAATATACTGTTGTTTTCCTGCATTTTACTGTTGTTTTCTTGAATAAAAACAAAAAAATATATATCCTTGTTTCCCTCCTTTCCTTGGCTAGAATAGTCCCCTATACATGCTTTGCTGTATTCAGGACTTTGGGATAGGTCCTGTGTTGCCCATTACCTTATTTGGATATAAGGAAGTTCTTTGCTCACCAGTGGGAGTGGGGAGCTTTGAGCAGCCTATCTGTCCCTAAAGGAGTGACCTCAGCACAAGAATCTAGTAGTAATTGGTCGTTTTGGACCATTTCTAGCTCTTTGAAATTCCCTGCATAAAATCCGCCTGTGAGCATTTCTTTTTCATTTATACTACCCAGCAACAGCTCCTTCTGGTCCTGCAGAGTGGTGCTAGCAGCAGGGAATCGAAAAAAAAGCGGCTACTTTCAAGATATAAGTATATTTTGCTGTTTCTACCTCTGTGACCTTCCTTTCTTGCTGAAAACAAAGTTTAACTGCTAATTTAACTGTAGTTAGCATTTTTTTATTACCTGCACTTAAATTAAAGTTTGTTTGTTTAAATTAACTGTTGAGGCTGCCCACTCAAGTGTGCTAGCCTGTACATTTAATATACTGTTGTTTTCCTGCATTTTCCTGTTGTTTTCTTCAAAAAAAAAAACAAAAAAATATCCTTGTTTCCTTGTCTATAATAGTCCCCTATACAGGCTTTGCTGTATTCTGGACTTTGGGATAGTTCCTGTGTTGCCCATTACCTTAGTTGGATAGAAGGAAGTTTCTTTGCTCACCAGTGGGAGTGGGGAGCCTTGAACAGCCTATCTGTCCCTAAAGGAGTGACCTCAGCACAAGAATCTAGTAGTAATTGGTCATTTTGGACCATTTCTAGCTCTTTGAAGTTCCCTGCATAAAAATCTGCCTGTGAGCATTTTTTTCGCTTATACTACTCAGCAACAGCTCCTTGTGGTCCTGCAGAGTGGTGCTAGCAGCAGAGAATAGAAAAAAGTGACTACTTTCAAGATATAAGTATATTTTTGCTGTTGCTACCTGTGCAACTTTCCTTTCTTGCTGAAAACGAAGTTAAACTGATAATTTAACTGTATTTAACATTTTTTATTACCTGCACTTAAGTTAAAGTTTGTTTGTTTAAATTAACTGTTGAGGCTGCCCACTCAAGTGTGCTAGCCTGTGCATTTAATATAATGTTGTTTCCTGCATTTTCCTGTTGTTTTCTTGAAAAAAACAAAAAACACAAAATAAAATCCTTGTTTCCCGCCTTTCTTGGCTAGAATAGTCCCCTATACAGGCTTTGCTGTATTCTGGACTTTGGGATAGTTCCTGTGTTGTCCATTACCTTACTTGGATAGAAGGAAGTTCTTTGCTCACCAGTTGAAGTGGGGAGCCTTGAACAGCCTATCTATCCCTAAAGGAGTGACCTCAGCACAAGAATCTAGTAGTAATTGGTCATTTTGGACCATTTCTAGCTCTTTGAAGTTCCCTGCATAAAAATCCGCTTTTGCGCGGTTTTGCACGATTGTGCACATAGCGCAGCATCAGGCAGCACCGCCTAATCGGGTTTAAACTTTTTCCGGCTCCACTGAGTCTGCTCTTCACTTTTTTCCTTGGAACTGCTCTAATTCTCAAAGTAAGCATCCTGTTCTCAATCTAAGACCCTGCACTTGCCCAAATAAGCAATCTTGCATTTTAGCACTAATATACTAAAAGCACTACATCCTCATATACCCTCTAAGACTACCTTGTCCCCTATTGGTCCTTTTAACTGTATGATAAAAGAGTCCTATATACTACTCTAGCATGTCCAAAGGTCATTTAGTGGTCTCCACTCCAGTCCAACTGGTGAATCTGGGAATCTTGAGGCAATGTTACAACTGTCTCATGTACACTGACAACCCTCTCCTCCTCCAAACAGGATCAAACATATGTGAGAGATGCAACCATATAGCCAAACTCTCTCACCTCAAAACTGGTGTAACCAGACTGGAGGAGAAGGTAACATCACACAGCACTAATCCAGTCTCACATAGTCCTACCACAACAGCAATCCAACCACACAAGCACACAAAAACATATTCGGAGGCTCTAATCAAAAATCTACCTAAACAGCAGAGACCTCCAAAGCAAACATCCAAGCAAATGCTATCCCACAACAAAACATGAGCAACACATAGCCCACAAAGTCAGAGTGCCCAACAGTCACAGCCCTTAAGGCAGAATAACACACCTGACACACTTGTAATAGGTGATTCTATAGTCAGGCACACTGTCGTTCCACTCACCAGGCTGAACAAAGAGAAGGTCACAGTGAGCTGCCTGTCGGGCGCTAGGATCCGCCACATTACGCAAGCACTAAGGTCACTCCAAAGTAAGTACAAGTATGACTCGGTCATAGTACACGCTGGTGTGAACGACCTGAGACGTACCTCCCTCGACTACATGAAAAGAGACATAAAGGAGCTCTCCGATCATGTAGCCCAGGCTGGTATGACTCTGACCTTGAGCAGCATTTTTCCCTCACCTAGAATGATGCCACAATATAGGTTCATAGGTTCATAGGTTCATACTAGGCTATCTGCCCGAGGGCATTTACAAGCCTAGCCCATCGTTTTGTGGCTTACGCCACCCCTTTAGTATGGGGAACTATACCCATTATTTTGCTGTGCCTCTGTCGAGCAGTGACACTGAGGTAATCCCTGGGGTATATCTGCGATCTCCCATCCATTGGTCAAGATTTCTCTTGAACAAGGCCAGCGAGGTGCTCTGCCTCACATGTACCGGGATTTTGTTCCACAGCATAGGGAGTCTTTGGGTGATGTACGCAGCACGTCCTATTAATAGCCGTGTCAAGGTTTAAGTCTCCCGCCCTTGTGGCTCTGATGGATCTAGATTTTTTGAGGTGAAGCATATTCATCAAATCTGGGTTTGACATGGCCTTGTATGTTAGGCAAAGGTCACCTCTGAGCAGCGGCGACTGAATAGAGCTGGAGTTCTTTCAGTCGGGCAGCATAGGACAGATTTTGAGACCCTTTATCCTTTTGGTGAGGAACTTTTGTGGCCTCTCCAGCTGCTGCAAGTGTCGGGTCAGATACATTCCGAATGGGGCATTGTACTCAATCATTGGTCTGATGAGTGATGAGTAAAGGGAGACTATGACCTCCTTGATCTAGATGAGAATCCCTTCATGATAAGGTGGGCAATGTAGAAGGTCTTCCTAACTACTTTAGCTACATGGGTGTCGAATGACAGACTACTATCAACCTGAGTCCCCAGGTCCCTGATAACTTCTTCTGTGCTCAGTGGATTGCCACCTATTTGGTAGCTAGGGGTAACCTTGTTTTTCCCGAAGGGTATGACTATGCATTTTTTGGCATTTAACTTTAGGCCGTGGCTCTGGCACCAGTTATCCGTTTCTGTGAGACCCTTCTGAAGGATATCTGTGTCAGATGTGTTTTCTACTATGGCGCCCAGTTTGCAGTCATCTGCAAACTTTGTCAGCCATAACCCTCCTGTGTTTGCTTGTACTTCGGAAAAGTAGATGCCAAACAAGAGTGGGCCCAGGACTGAGCCCTGTGGGACACCACTTGTGACAGGCTTTGAGTCTGACATGGCGCCAGCAGCTCTGACCCTGTGGGTTCTGTCACTCAGCCAGTTTGCAACCCATCTTGTGATGTATGGGTTGACATTTAAGCTGATGAGTTTTTCAATGATACCCGAATGGGGTATTGTATCGAAGGCCTTAGCCAGATCGAGGTAGGCTGTATGGACTGCCTTTCCCTCATCAATGGCTTTGGTGACTGTTTGAAAAAGTCAACCAAGTTTAAAAGGCATGATCTGCCTTTGACAAAGCCAAACTGGGTTGGATCCAAAGTCTGCAAATTCCTATGTCTTTATTTATGAGGTCCATTATGATCCTCTCCATGGCTTTGCAGATAAGGCTTGTCAAGCTAATGGGCGGTAATTTCCAGGGTCGGTGGAGGCACCGCCTTTGTGAAGTGGTACCACAGTTGCAGTGCGCCACTCCCTGGGTACGCATCCAGAGGTAAGACTTTGATTAAACAGCTGTCCTAGCTGTGGGTTTAATTCCTCATTGAGTTCATGGAGCACACAGCCGGGACACCATCAGGTCCCATGGATGCTGTGTTTTTGCTTTGGAGAGAGCAGTTCTCACTTGGGCACTGGAGATGTTTGGGGGCTGCAATCATTTGGTATAGATATCTCTCCTTTGGGGGAGGGAGAAGTTTGCACTGAACCTGTCAGCCAGTATGTTGGCAATGTCTGTAGGATCAGTAATCTTCACATCATTTTGAACTAGCTCTGAGCATATCTGGGAGTTTCCTCCCAGGTTTCTAACATAGCTAAAGAAGGCCTTATGATTGTCTTTTGAGTCTTTAGCTATTTTTCTCTCGAAATTTGCTTTGGATGATTTTATGAGAGCTCTTAGTTTTTACTTATAGTGATCAAGGGTGTCTTACCTTTTAAGGATTTTGCTCTATCTTGTAGTAGCTTCCTCCTTTTGTTGTAGAGTTTGTTTATGGCTGGGGTCCACCAGACTGGACGCTTGCCTTTGGTACAAAGAGTCTTTGTTTTGCTTGGGATTGCCTTATCCATGCAGTCCTGCAGGTGCTGGTAGAAGGCATTTGTAAGTGATTCAGCGGCTTGAGTACTGTTTTCCGGCTCGGGGCCTTAAAGGAGACCACACTAGTCTTTAGAAGTGTGAAGTCGGCTTTTGAGAAGTTCTTTACTGTGGTCTTTTTATTTCAGGTGGGGTGGGATGAGGACCTCCAGCGAGATTAGTTTGTGGTCTGATCTCACCAGTGAGGGTACACCTCCGGTGTTGAACATTGTGCTCCCATGTTCGTGATGATGAGATCAAGTATGTTATCTCCTCTTGTGGGATGGTGACTAGTTGTTCCATGGCATTTGAGTTTATGAATTCCAGGAACTTTTGGGCTAGGGTGTTTGGGCTTGAGTAGTGTTCCCAGTCTATATTAGGGTAATTGAAGTCACCTAGTATGATGGTGTTTGGTGATACATTTATCCCCTCTAGTGTTTTCAGGAAGGCCATGTGAGGTTCCTGAGTTTGTGAGGGTGACCTGTAACATGCTACAATTTGCAGAGCAGTCTTGCCTATGGTTAATTGCACCTGGATGGTCTCAGATGCATCGTGCGTTGCCACCAGTCTTGAGGTGTGGGTGTCCTTGATGAATATGGATACCCTCCTTTCTTGGTATTGTCCAGATTTTGGGGCGGAGCATGATATGAGGTAAAACCTGATAGCGCTGGGGTGCTCTCAGGAGCCTTGAACCAGGTTTCTGTCACAGCACAGACATCGATGTTCTCCATACTGAGAAGGGCCTCGAGTCGTGCATTTTGAGATTTAGACTTCTGGCATTGAGCAGCATTACCCTTAGTTTTTTTCCTTTTTGTGTTCTAGGGTGGTAGGTTTAGAATTTGAGCCTTGCCTAAAAAGGCACTATGGGGTGGCAAGAGCCTTTGCCAATATCCGGAATCCCAGGGTGACAGGTGCAAGCCGTCCCTTGAGCAGCGTGGCTTGTCCAGCATGTTATCCCAGGCAGACAGACACTGGATCCCCTTTGAATGACACCAGTGTTTAAGCCAATTGTTAAAGCTGATCATCTTATCTCTGTATTGTGGCATCATTCTTGGTGAAGGTAGGATACTGCTCAAGGTCAGGGTCATACCTGTCTGGGCTACATAATCAGAGAGCTCCTCAATGTCTCTTTTCATGTAGTCCAAGGAGGCACGTCTCAGGTCGTTTACACCAGCGTGGACAATGACTGAATCATATTTGTACCTGCTGTTGAGAGACCTGAGTGCTTGCGTTATGTGGCGGATTCTAGCGCCCGACAGGCAGCTTACTGTGACCTTCTCCTTACTCAGTCTGGTGGCGGGACGTCAGTGTGTCTGACTATGGAGTCACCAATGACTAGTGTGTCTGGCATTGTGTTTGGCCTTAAGGGCTGTGAATGTTTGACACTCTGACTGTGAGGTCTATGTGTTGCAGGTGTTGTGTTCTGAGGTGGTGGTTGTTTGGGTGTCTGCTTTGGTGGCCTCTGCTGTTTTGGTAGATTTTGATCAGAGCCTCCGAGTATGTCTTTGTGTGTTTATGTGTATGATTTGAGGTTGTAATGGTAATATGTGAGACTGGGTCTATAGTGTGTGTGGTAACCTTCTCCTCCTGACTGGTCTTGCCAGTCCTATGTTGAGAGAGCTCAGCCTCCAGTTTGGCCGTATAGTTGCATCTCGCATGTATTTGTGTTTTGTGGGAGGAGGAGAGGGTTGTCTGTGTACATGAGGCAATTGTAACATTGCCTCAATATTCCCAGGTTCACCAGCTGAGCAGGAGAGGACACTAGCAACTGATCCTCGACATGCTAGAAGGAATAGACAAAAAACTTTAAAAAGATTCCGGGGACGTGGGTGACCGAGAAATGGGGGTTGCCTTTTGGGGTACTATCTATGACAAGAGTGCCGTATCAAGGTAATAAGTACTGTAGGAGCAAGTGCTACGTTTAACAGATAGAGAATAGTCTACTTGGAGTCAAGTAGAGATGATCTTTTTAATTATAGGATACGCTGATTAGATCAGTAGTATAGTTCGAGGAAGGTAGTTTTAAGGGAAAATTTGAAGAGTGGACTTTAGGTAGCCCGAATAGTTTAAACCTGCTTAACCGGCGCTGCCGTAGTGTGCAACAGTAGCAACTCCGCTAAATCATCGGCTAAATCGCTAAAGCGTGCTTTATAGCAGGGGGCTGGAAAAGACAGGAAATGACCCAAATTGGTCAACAAATCACAAGTCACTGCCCTAAACCACTCCTCTGAGGACAAATGAAGGAGTTATGGAAATGACCCCTAGTGGCCAATAGAAAAACTTAGCAAATAAACAGAGAAAAAATACTTAAAATCTCAAAAGTGGCTCCCTTCTTCTCTCAGCGTTTTTTCCTCTTGGAGGGTGCTTCACCAACAGCCAACAAGCCTGAAAAGACGCTCAAACCACGAGGCAACTAGGTTTTAAGAGAGGAAGATGAAGGAGTTATGGAAATGACCCCTAGTGGCCAATAAAACTACAGTTTCAAGTCAGTAACCACCTCTCCGGGGGCAGGGAAGCTGCTCAATGTTAGTCACTGCCACTGATAAACACAGAGACCCTCCTTCAGCCCAAGCAAAATGGCCTCACAGAAACTTTCAAACAGTTCAGGAACAGCAAGCCTGTAACTGAACTTTTAACTCTCAGAAAAGTGGGAAAAAGCAAGATTTTTTTTTTGTTTTTGTTTTTACAGAGATAGCAGAGGTTCACAAGTAATATCAAGTTATAACAGTGCAGTAAATGACCCCACACAAGAGTGCTAGGTCAAGGACAGAAAATATGCAAGTTTTAAGAAAAAACGATTTAAAATTAAGTGCAAACAGGAAATTCAGCAAACAGCTTTTGGTTGTGCTCTAAATACAGCTACTAATACAGAAATCAAGTTTAACAAGCCAGAAAATGCTCAAGCTAGGCAGCTATGCAGAAAACTTAGCAAATAAACAGAGAAAAATACTTAAAATCTCAAAAGTGGCTCCTTCTTCTCTCAGCGTTTTTTCCTCTTGGAGGTGCTTCACCAACAGCCAACAAGCCTGAAAAGACGCTCAAACCACGAGGCAACTAGGTTTTAAGAGAGGAAGATGAAGGAGTTATGGAAATGACCCCTAGTGGCCAATAAAACTACAGTTTCAAGTCAGTAACCACCTCTCCGGGGCAGGGAAGCTGCTCAATGTTAGTCACTGCCACTGATAAACACAGAGACCCTCCTTCAGCCCAAGCAAAATGGCCTCACAGAAACTTTCAAACAGTTCAGGAACAGCAAGCCTGTAACTGAACTTTTTAACTCTCAGAAAAGTGGGAAAAAGCAAGATTTTTTTGTTTTTGTTTTACAGAGATAGCAGAGGTTCACAAGTAATATCAAGTTATAACAGTGCAGTAAATGACCCCACACAAGAGTGCTAGGTCAAGGACAGAAAATATGCAAGTTTTAAGAAAAACGATTTAAAATTAAGTGCAAACAGGAAATTCAGCAAACAGCTTTTGGTTGTGCTCTAAATACAGCTACTAATACAGAAATCAAGTTTAACAAGCCAGAAAATGCTCAAGCTAGGCAGCTATGCAGAAAAACTTAGCAAATAAACAGAGAAAAATACTTAAAATCTCAAAAGTGGCTCCCTTCTTCTCTCAGCGTTTTCCTCTTTGAGGGTGCTTCACCAACAGCCAACAAGCCTGAAAAGACGCTCAAACCACGAGGCAACTAGGTTTTAAGAGAGGAAGATGAAGGAGTTATGGAAATGACCCCTAGTGGCCAATAAAACTACAGTTTCAAGTCAGTAACCACCTCCGGGGGCAGGGAAGCTGCTCAATGTTAGTCACTGCCACTGATAAACACAGAGACCCTCCTTCAGCCCAAGCAAAATGGCCTCACAGAAACTTTCAAACAGTTCAGGAACAGCAAGCCTGTAACTTAACTTTTTAACTCTCAGAAAAGTGGGAAAAAGCAAGATTTTTTTTTTTGTTTTTGTTTTTTACAGAGATAGCAGAGGTTCACAAGTAATATCAAGTTATAACAGTGCAGTAAATGACCCCACACAAGAGTGCTAGGTCAAGGACAGAAAATATGCAAGTTTTAAGAAAAACGATTTAAAATTAAGTGCAAACAGGAAATTCAGCAAACAGCTTTTGGTTGTGCTCTAAATACAGCTACTAATACAGAAATCAAGTTTAACAAGCCAGAAAATGCTCAAGCTAGGCAGCTATGCAGAAAAACTTAGCAAATAAACAGAGAAAAAATACTTAAAATCTCAAAAGTGGCTCCCTTCTTCTCTCAGCGTTTTTTCCTCTTGGAAAAGACAAAATGATCGATTTTAATAATTGGCTAAAATTTTGGTGTAATTCAAAGGGGATCCAGTGTCTGTCAGCCTGGGATGACATGCTTGACAAGCCACGTTGCTTCACAAGGGATGGCTTGCACCTGTCTCCTCTGGGCTTTCGGATACTGGCAAAGGCTCTTGCCGCCCCTATAGTGCCTTTTTTAGGCAAGGCTCAAAAGTCAAACCCACCTCCTTAGAAAACACTAAGAACAAGAAACTAAGGGTAATGCTGCTAAACGCCAGAAGTCTAAACCTCAAAATGCACGCACTCTTATCTCTCCTCAGTATGGAGAACATCGATATCTGTGCAGTGACAGAAACCTGGTTCAAGGCTCCAGAGAGCACCCCAGCACTACCAGGTTATACCTCATACCATGCTTTTCGGCCCCAAAACCCGGACCAAATCACAAAAGGAGGGTGAGTATCTATATTTATCAAGGATACCCACAGCTCCAGGTTAGTAGCATTGCACAAAGCATCAGAAACCATCCATGTGCAACTAACAGTGGGAAAAACTCCACTTCAGTTTATAGCATGCTACAGACCACCATCTCAAAATCAGGAATCCCACTCGGCTTTCCTGAAAACACTGGAAAACATGAAGATCTCTCCAAACACCATTATATTGGGTGACTTCAACTACCCTAACATTGACTGGGAGCATTACTCAAGCCCCAACACCCTTGCCCAAAGGTTCCTGGAATTCATAAACTCAAATGCTATGAAACAACTGGTCAAAATCCCCACAAGAGGGGAAAATATACTGGACCTGATCATCACCAACATGGGGACTCTATGCTCCACACCAGAGGTACTCCCCTCATTGGTAAGATTAGACCATAAATTAATTTCACTGGATATCCAAATCCCGACCCCACCCCCAGCCCAGAAAACCACAGTGAAGAACTTCTCAAAAGCGAACTTCCCACTTCTCAAATCTGAAGTGGAAACCTTCAAGGCCCCAGGATTGGTGGAAACTACAGCCCAAACCACGGAATCCTATATAAACACATTCTATGGACACCTCCAGGAGTGCATGGACCATGCTATCCCATACAAAACCAAGACCCAAGCATCCAAAGGCAGGTGTCCAGTCTGGTGGACCCCAGCCATAAATAAGTTGTACAACAGAAGGAGGAAGCTACTACATGATAGAGCAAAATTCCTAAAAGGGAAGGCATCTCTGATCAGTACTAGCAAAACATTACGATCCCTCATAAAATCCTCCAAGGCCAGTTTCGAAAGAAAAATTGCACAGGACACAAAAGACAATCACAAGGCCTTCTTTAGCTATGTTAGGAACCTGGGATGCAACTCCTAGGTATGTTCAGAGTTGATTCTAAATGACAAAAAATACACTGAACCCACAGACATTGCCAACATCCTGGCAGACAGATTCAGTGCAAACTTCTCCCCCCCTTCCCCCCCTAAAGAGCAAATATCTATGCCAGTAGAGTGCAGCCTCCCAAACATCTCAGATATCCAGGTGAAGGCCGCCCTTTCCAAGGCAAAAAAATACTACCTCAACGGGACCAGACGGTGTCCTGGGTTGCGTCCTACATGAACTCCAAGAAGAACTAAACCCACACGTAAAAATGCTGTACAATCTCAGCCTCACTACGGGATATGTACCCAAAGAATGGCGTACAGCAACAGTGGTCCTGCTCCACAAAGGTGGTGCCTCAATAGACCCTGGTAACTATCACCCCATAAGACTGACTAGCCTTATCTGCAAAGCCATGGAGAGGATCATCATGGAACTCATAAACAAAGACACTGGGGACCTACAGACATTGGATACTACTCAGTTCGGCTTTGTCAGGGGCAGATCCTGCCTCTTGAACCTGGTTGACTTCTTCGAAACAGTCACCAAGGCCATAGATGAAGGGAAGGTAGTCCACATGGCCTATCTGGATCTCGCAAAGGCATTTGACATAATACCCCACTCAGGCATCATAGATAAGCTATCCAGCTTAAACATAAACCCCTATGTCACAAGATGGGTGGCTAACTGGCTCAAAGACAGAACCCACAGAGTCAGAATTGCTGGTGTCATGTCTGACTAGAAACCGGTCACAAGTGGTGTCCCACAGAGCTCGGTCCTGGGACCTCTCTTGTTCGGCATTTACTTTTCTGAGGTATAGGCCAGCACGGGAGGACTATGGCTGACTAAGTTCGCGGATGACTGCAAGCTGGGAGCCATTATTGACTCTCCAGCTGACACGAACATCCTTCAAAAAGGTCTCACAGAGACAGATAACTGGTGCCAGAGCTATGGCCTAAAGCTGAATGCCAAGAAGTGTACAGTCATACCCTTTGGCAAAAATAAAGTGCCCACAAACTACCATATAGGTGGAAACCCATTAAATACAGAAGATGCAATTAGGGATCTGGGGACCCAAGTTGATAGCAAT
The DNA here is from genome assembly GCF_019279795.1 of Protopterus annectens. Taxonomy (NCBI): domain Eukaryota; kingdom Metazoa; phylum Chordata; order Ceratodontiformes; family Protopteridae; genus Protopterus; species Protopterus annectens. The sequence continues at coordinate 89,909,283 of NC_056750.1, forward strand.
CTCTCCTTTGACAAACACATTGCCAAAGTGGTTAGAAAGACCTTCTACATAGCCCACCTTATCACAAAAGGATTCACATCCAGATCAGGGGAGGTAATAGTGCCCCTCTATTCATCCCTCATCAAACCCATCATAGAATACAATGCCCCTTTTGGGATGTACCTTACCCGCCACCTGCAGCAGCTGGGAAGACCCTAAAAGTACCTCACAAAGAGGATCAAGGGTCTCAAGCAGATGCCATATGCAGCCAGGTTAAAGTAACTCCAACTTTACTCAGTCGCATACCGCCTGCTTCGAGGCGATCTATGCCTGACATACAAAGCTATGTCTAACCCAGAATTAATGGACATGCTCCACCTCAGAAAATTCAAATTCCTTAGAACCACACGCTCGAGGGATTTGAACCTCAGCACAGAGCTAAATAGAACGTGCTGGAGGGACAGATTCATAACACAGAGGCTCCCTTCACTTTGGAATAGAATACCGATCCATGTTAGGCAGAGCACCTCACTGACTCTCTTCAAGAGGAATCTTGATGAGTGGATGGGAGACAATAGATTCACTCCGGGGATTACTTCTGTGTCTCTGCTAGACAGAAGCTCATTAAACTGACCTTAAAAAGGGCATAGCAAACTCAATTCTAAGTAAGGGTGGCGAAAGCCAAACACACTCGGGCTAGGCTTGTAAATGCCCAAGGGCAGATAGCCTAGTATGAACCTATGAACCTATGATGTAGGGATTCATAGTGGGTGGTTGCCATGACAGTGGTAACTGGAAGTACTACATGTGTGTAGTTTTATATATATATATATATATATATATATATATATATATATATATATATGTGTGTGTATGTATATATGTATATATATATATATATATATATATATATATATATATATATATATATATATACATATATACATATATAGATATATATATATATATAAAGAAAAATAAGTGCTGCTACCGTCTGAAGGTTGTAATTCCCAATGAGAAAAGTATCAAAACCAAAACTGGACACAACCACCATGATGTTATAAAACCAGTATTTAATGTCGAAGTAAAACAAAATAAGATAAAATAAGCGCTTTCACATGCTACACAGGCATGCTTCTTCAGATTTCACAAACACATTTTCAAACAGTTCTTAAATACTAGCTGCACAACCAAATAATTGAATAATGGATTCAATAATTGAATTCAATAATTGATTGACTGAGCAAGCAATATTTTAAGGCAACCAGCTCCTAGATGAAAGCCAGATATAAAGTGAATCATATATAATGAAATGTGTGTATGTGTATCCTGAATACAAAAAATACAATATGATAAGTAATATAAAGTGATGATTAACTAACTAAAAATTAATAGTTTAAACAAAACACAATTTGCAACATCATATTACACAATCCGATGTAAAAAATATAAAATATAAAATATATCAAAACACTATTTACTAAAATGCGTGTACTGAACGTACATCTAAACCCAGCGTATAAATTTGGGTCCTTAGGCATGTCTAGCGCTTATAATTCATTACCTCTTAAAACATTAATGGAAGAAATATTAATAATATATATAGTATATAATATAAAAATACAATATAGAGATATATAAGTATAAATATATATGGCTGAATCCGAAAATACATCTAAATACGTGCATCCAGTATTGGTTTAATGCTAACAGACTGGTTGAGCCCTGGTTCTACATGTGCTCTCATTCTAAAGATCCATTCAAGCTCAACTGATTCTAAGTGGTTCAGGTTACTACACCCTCATTTATTCTGCAATATCATCTGTAACACCCTGAACCTAAAAGTATGACCTACATTTGAACTAACATGAACTAACATGTCTGGCCAACGCGTTCTGGTTGTTCATTTTCCTGATATCGTATATATGATTATATATTCTGTCTTTTAACCTCCTCGCTGTCAATCCCACATAAAACCCTGTACATTTTGTGCATGTAGCTAAATAAATTAGATTCTTACTATCGCATGTAGCATAGAACTTAGGTTTAAACTCAAACATCATGGTAGGGTGAACAAAATGTTGTTTGAAGTAAGAAGTATCTTTAAATTTATCCTTGATGGTTGATATATCATAGATTAGCTGGTAGCTATATTTTAAGATGCTTGGAATGTTACGAACAATAGGTCCTAGTACGCTCTCTAGGTATTGTGATATCCTTTCAGTCACCCAGCCCTCACCTGCTACAATAGGTCTCATGGGGAGGGGAAAAACATGGAGGTACTACATGTGCGTGGTCATATATATATATATATATATATATATATATATATATATATATATATATATATATATATATATATATATATGTGTGTGTGTGTATGTATATATATATATATATATATATATATATATATATATATATATATATATATATATGTGTGTGTGTGTGTGTGTGTGTGTATGTATATATATATATATATATATATATATATATATATATATATATATATATATATATATATGGCTAGCTATCTGGATACATACATGTCCATATCGTCCCACCATATGTCCTGGACATGAAGTGTAGCCCTACCCCAGCCCCTATAGTCCCAATGTAGTAGTGCAGGGGGATGTCTAATATATATATATAGCTGGTATATTAGTAGACATATGCTACTGTCATTGGGATTGTTGTCACAGACTTGGTGTGTGTGGAAGGTGACATATGCTCATTACATGTGTGCCATTGGCTACTGGCAGACATCCTAAGGTTATCATGGTACAGTACCTGCATATACAGCAGGCTCAACAGCCATGTCACAGCACAGGGTAGGCTACATCTTTGTGACAGTGCATAACCACAACCAATGTGAATGCAGCCACAGCCACATATGGTACGCTAGCATACTAGTACAGTATATGGACTATCTGTCCTACACCATCCACATATGTGCCACTCACAGCAGGACCCTACATATACTGGGCTGCTACACAGTCCAGTCTGATGGCTGTCTGTGCTATGGGACTTGTGTGTGTATGGCCCTACACACATGTAAGGTAATACGGTACCATACAGTGGGGCAGCATGTAACAACAGATAGAAGGGGAGCTAGGACAATGACATCTACCACAGTCTGTACACAGGCCACAGTACATATAAACAGTACACACACTGCCAACATTCACCATCACTACACAGCCCTCAGTACTATACAAACATCCACAGGATTTCCAGGGTATGGCATTAAGTGTAACTCCTACTGTACATGACATGTGCAGCACTCTGATATATCACTGGCATGTTATCACATATGTTGACACAGTTTACGGTGTACAGCACATATGCACCACTTCATGCATGACATATGTACAAAGGTTGACAGAGGTGTGGCTAACAGCACATAAACAGGGCCAGTATAGACATGTCGCTGTGATACCCTCTTTAATCTACCATTGTAACGGGATTTGTTGCAACATATGTCCAATGAGGGATATGTAGTCAGTAACTGTCACGGCCTTCACCATCAACAGACTGCATTCCTCACACTACCTTCTTCATTCCACGGATAGATGGATCGTGGGTGACACATGACACCAAAGGCACAACACTGCCCAGTCTGCAGATGAGCCTGCAGATGGGGATTCCTAATATACATGGAACTGACATGGGAGGTATTGTGACATGTACAACAGGCATATCCAGACAAACATTGTTAATCCAACATTACTCCACATGCAGTATAGCACCACTTACAGTTTGTAGTCAGGTCAGGCACATCCCCTCCTGTTTCTTGCCCTCTTCCCACAGTGTATGTTGTTAGAGGTAAATCACCAACCCATCTAAAATGCTGTTTGCCAAATGACAGTTCTTGCTCCTGCTCACAGTGACAGACAAGGGCCAACACCCCCAGGATGTTCCAAGGTAGTGGAGTGTGATTCCATGCAATTGGCTATGGGAGTGCTACCACACCTGTTCCACATGCAATCAGCTAGGGAAGGCTTGCAATACGTGCAGAGGCCATCAGCTGATCATGAGCATCATGTTAAATACACATGCTGCTGCCTAGGCAATGCAGGTGTGGGCCTCCACATCTGCTAAAGAGGGTGTAGGGGAGGCAGACAGAGGTGAATACATGTCAGGGAGGGGTGGGAGGGTAAAACTGACACATGTTTGTGTCACACACCTACCAGCACAAGGTATCAAACACCCAACAGCTATGTAGTGCTATCACAGTCTGATGCTGTTATTGGATGAGCCACATGGGTTATCTGGTGGGGAGCACTCAGAACATATATGTGATGGTGAGTGACATCTGCTACAGGGATATGGTAGATATACAGTAGGTGACATACACGTGCCTGTCTACATGAACAGGTGCCAGTGTCAGCACAGACACACTCACACAGGGACACACACACATTAACACACTTGGCAGGGCCAGGAGTGCAACCCATCACTAGTGGGATTGCCACAACACATCAATGTGCAGGGAACGCATGCACCACATGGGTGATACAGAGGTCTATGGGCAGTGAGTATAAAGAGGTGTCAGACATAAGGCAGCATGCTCCACTCTGTCCTGGGGGAGAGTAGTGCATGTGGATGTGTACATACGCACCATACAACACACATACGAACACACAGGTTCCAGTTTGGACATGCATGGGTGCATGTCTGCATGGGTGTGTGTTACCCAACAGTGCCAGCAGACATTACAAGGGTAGGTGATGGGTATACCTTGGCATCAGCCCACATGACAGTGGTCTGCATTGTGGCACAGACCTTTAGCTTCTGCATTTGCCCACGCAGGTGGGTAGTGCATCCATCTTTCAGGCACCTGGGTGACCATTGTGTGTGGCCAATGCTGTTCATCACTTGCCATGTATGTGTTCCCTAATCCCTGACTTGGATGGTGTCTAGGATGTGCACACATCCCACATGCATGTACAGTGACATGTGGAACTATACCTGGGGTGTCTGGCCCATACTGTGAACACAACTTATCATAAGATGTGCCAGTCTTGCTCATGTGTGGCAGGGAGTGGTACTAGTCAGCAGATTCACCCTGCACCCACATTGGTAGCATGCTAACAGCATTTCCTGATGTCAGTGTCATCTGTCCATACATGCCATGTTGTCAGGCATGGTATGTCTGTTGTGAGTCACATGTGAAGCCACAGTGGGGTTGCTAACTGTGATTGGCAGGCCTTGATGTCACATGTATGGGTATGGCTTTGCACCCCAGCCTCTCAGCCATTTACATCTGTTATCCCTGTATGATTGACATTGTGATATATAGTAGGGCCCCCATAAATGAAATTAGCAAGACCCCTCCACATTGCCCACAGGTATCACAGACTCACAACCACCTCTACACAGGACATGAGTAACAAACACACACACACACACACACACACACACACACACACACACACACACACACACACACACACCTGTCATGTCTGGGAGTAGAACCCTACCTAGCTGGTTTACTACACTACAGCACTATGCAGTTATATTACATGCCATGGATATTACTGAAGTTCATCTTCCCCAAAGGTGTATTTCACAATTAATGACATCAGCAGGACTACCAAAGTAGGGCATTTGTAATGTACTGCGAGTGAGTAGCCTATCATACATTGCTCCATACACAGACACTGAGACACACACATCACATCCGGAACTGGCATGGATGGAGATGGAACACTACCACCATTCTAAATCACACTACAGCAGTATGCAGTTACAGAACACACTACAGCGATTACTGGGCTATCACTTTCCCAGAGGTGTACTTCTAGATGAGTGAAATCGGCATCCTTGGCAAAGTAGTGTGTTTGTATTGTATGGAGTGTGAATAGCCTAAAAAGCATTGCTGTCTACCCAGTCAGACACACACACACACACACACACACACACACACACACACACACACACACACACACACACACACACACACACACACACACACTCACACACAAACACACACAGTTGCCAGGGCTGGGGCTCGAACACCTACCTAACTAGTTTATCACACTACAACAGTACGCAGTTACAGGATGTGCCATGGTGATTACTGGGCTATCAGTTTCCCAGAGGTGTACTTCTAGATGAGTGACATCAGCAGCCTTGCCAAAGTTGAATATATGGATTGTATGGAGTGTGAGTAGCCTAACAAACATTTCACTCTACACAGTCAGAGGCAGACAGGCATACACACAAACACACACACACAATTGACAGATCTGGGGTTAGTACTACTACCTAACTACTCTGTCACTACAGCAGTACACAGTTATGGGATGCGCCATGCGTTTTACTGAGCTATAGCTCTCCCAAAGGTGTAATTCATATTGGATGATCTCAGCAGGCTTGTCATACTATTGCTATGGGGAGGGCAGTGTGTGTGCATGGGCCATACCCCATTCATGTAGGGGTTGACATGCCACATGCAGGCACACATGGGGGTCATATGTCACAGGTGCGTGTATACAGCTACTAGATGACTGCTTCCTTATAGTCTTGTTGCACAGCTGGCACATACACCACATAGTCTGTCATGCTGACAGGTACTGGTGGCTAGTATCTGCAGTGGGTTACATCCACACTTCATGTGTTGGGGCCCTTAGGCTGTGTGCCAGTTAGGACAGGCCTGCATGGCTCCTTGTCACAGTCTCCCTCTTCCACATATCTATGCCCATGTGCCTGTGGCTTATTATAGTGTGTTGTCCTTACAAATTTGTCTGCATTCCTATATACTGTGTGTGCAAGGCAGGAGTGGTGCATACTGACGTGCTCACACTGAGAACTGCAACTTCCAGATATGTCTGGTCCACTGGTGTTTGCAGACATGGCCTTCATGTGTTTAAGTGTGTGAGCATGCCCAGTATGACCTCTCAGTATGTTGTTGACTGACATTGCCTTCATTCCTCTAAGTGTGTGAGCATGCCCAGTATAGCCATCTGTGTTACATGTGTGGACCACTTCTAGGTTGTTTGTACTGCAGTGCTGAACTTTTGTTGTACACCAACGAGTAGCATGCTGTGTCTGCAGGGTATCCATCGGTCATTTGCTATTGACTGTTGCTACATTTCTGCATAGCGGGGGGGTGGGACACCTGACTGTTTCTACTGTTCTACATAGGAGTGGGGGGGTACACATGACTGTTACTCTATGCGTACGTTGGATGGGGGGGAGTGCGCCTGACACTTGTACATATTTGCTAGGACTGTACTGGTAAGTCAGGTACTCCATTCCCATCTGTAGTCTTACCTACCCTGCTGGCTAGGGCTTACCAGTGTAGTACAGATCCTATCTTTGTTTACCTACATATTAGTACCTGACTTCCTAGCCTTCACAACTTACATCCAACTGCCTGGCCTGCTGCTATCTGTCTGTGTAGGCCTGGGGGAGGGTTAAGCATAGGGCACATTTGGAGGTCATAGTACAGCATTTGTTTGTGTTTGTCTTCACCTGTCCTGCTGGCTGAGACTTTGCTGGATATGTGATCCTTCCTGACTGGTATGTGTGGCTCTTATGGACACCCCTGTCGCTCAAGCCATTTCCTGCAGTGGGTTTTGTCACCCTGTATAGTACTGGCTACTATGGTGACTCCAGTATGTGTTACAGATCTTATGCTGCCACTATGGGTGTCTACTCTCTGCTACCTTGACATCCAGCCACCCAATTCCCTTGCATGTTCACATCCATACCATAGCTACAGGTAAAAACACATTCTACTCCATTGGACAATTGGTAGCTTGACTGACTTAACTTGAAGGTGTGCCAGACTTGAGGATGGTGGTGGAGGGCTGCCTATGTCAGATGCACATAGTACACTCCTTATACATGGTTAGACACAGATAGTGTCATGTTTGACATCCATTTTACTGTCTGTGCGAGTCGGAGAGAGGTGTCATTCCCTGGAGCCCTACTGTGTCAGTGCATATGCTATGCATTGCCTCTTTGCCAAGGCCAGGGCATACTGGGCATGCCCCCTTCTGCCTACTGGAGCAGGCTCAGGTTGTTCCTCTTCCGAGTCACTCTGTACCTGTACAGGCCTTGGCATTGTTGGGGGGCTGTTTGGCCCTGCCCCATGCTGTTCCTGCTGCAGCTGTTTCCGCAGGATCATATTGTGTAGCATAGCACATACCATTACTATTTGGGTACATGTAGCTAGTGAATATTGCAGGGCTCCACCAGATGTGTCCAGACACCGGAACCATGACCTGAGCATCCCAAACACATGCTCTATTATATGTCTGGCCTGTGCATGTGCATCATTATGGCATTGTTGTTCAGGTGTGTGTGCATTTCTGATGGGTGTCATCAGCAACGGCTCCAGTGGGTACTCAGCATCTCCCACTAGGTGACCGTAGGGGATTTCCACATTGGCAAATCTGTGGTACAGCTGCGTCAGTTGCCATATGTGTGAATTGTCATAGCTTCCACGGCAGCCAGTACACACATTCAGTACAATGCCCTGGGCATCACATACGACCTGGCAATTGATGGATGGGATGCCCCTGCGGTTGATGTAGGCCCTACACTGCTCACTAGGTGGTGCTTTGATGTGTACTTGCATGCAGTCTATAGTATCCACTACCCCAGGGTAGTTAGCTATTTGGTGGGAGAGACGCATATTGCGGGTCAACACCTCACATGTGTTGAGGAAATATACGTGTTCACTGGCATGTGCTGACATGGCATCCAGGAACTGGTGGAATACTCTGGATGCTGATGCCTGTGAGATGCCCATGTTATCCCCAGTTGTAGTTTGGGAGGTATCTGTGGCTAGTATACCTAGGCCTACACATACCTTAGTATCCACTGGGATGGGTTCCCCTCAGCCAGTGTGGTGTGTCAGGTGTGGCCTGCACAGCTCAATGATTTGCTGTAGGAGGTCTCTGTTCACCCTATAGCACTCCACTATCTCCAGCTCATGTAGCCCCTGGTAGGTTACTCTGGGTCTGTACACTCTTCTCTGTCTCCTCACTGTGGGTTGTTTGGCAGCATTGACATCCTCACCATCATCAGCCTCCTGCACATTTTGTTCTATGTTGCCTGCTGCAGCCCTTCTCATTTTGTAAGTTTAGTTTTAAAATTTCCCCGCTTGTATACACTGGTGATGTAGAGTGTGTAAAAACCAGGGGGATAGGTGTTTGCTTGGTTTATAGTGGTGTTCTGGGCTGGGCTGGTCTGCTTCCTGTGTGATTAGCTGATTCTGATACATTTCACCTGGCAGCTTGACTAGGTCTCCTTGATTACCTTCCTAATGCTGTTTTCCCTTCCCATTGCTTCCCTGTTTAGGCCCGTGTGTGCACCACACGAATGGAGTGCTCAAATGTGTACAGAGCTGCTTTTTCTTGGTTTAACTTCCTTTTTCTTCCTGTACAACCCAGTACGCGGCGCGCACACCCGCTTACACTTTGTAAAGAGTGCTAGGCAGTTTTAGACACACCCCTAGCTTAGCTGTGCTACGCTAGGAGCACTCCTGAGCCACAGGTCTCTAGTCCACTTACAGTATGCCTGACACCCCCCCATGATGTCACCTATATCCTAGTCTTGCACCCAGCTATTTATACTCTTACACTCTTGGGACCTGCCACACACCCTGGGAAAAGCTGGGATTCACTAACCCTTCCCTCATTTGCATAGGCTTGCCTGCTAATGCATAGTTACATGTCCCACACTGAGCCTCCTCCCTTAGCAACCATTACACACTGGCCAGGTTGTCTTCTGACTGCCATTGACTTGCATGGCAGAATACTGATTTTAGTTAGAATGCTTATTTTAGGTTTATATTATTAATTTCCCTCCGATCCCGTTAGCGCGTCGCTGCCCTATGCTTAACCAGGCGAGATCAGTGTAGATAAAATTAAACATCGTTTATTTTTTTCTTTTACATTTTGTAATGCCAATGGCCTTCTACTTGGACATTGGCATTCTTCCTCAATGATATGCAGCCTTTATTTGGAGCTGTCATGGCTCTGTTTTGTAGATTGCTGAACTGTACTTGGTTACTAACCGAGTACATTTCTGCACACTGCACTCATCCTACACAGATGGCTGCCAGCTTCCTGGATTGCATATTACCCTCATTTGCATGGTTTTCACCTGCAAATGAGGGTAATTTGCATGGTTTTCACCTGCAAATGAGGGTAATTTGCATAAAGGTGCTCGGTCCGTGCAGGATTAGCCTAAGAACTCAATTGCACGTCCTGGGAGCTCATTCCTGGATCGCACTTCGGCCATATTGCCAAAAATAGCTCTTAAACTAATCATGTACGCTATAATGGGCTTCATAAATCTGGGGGACTGTCTTTATTAAAAACTGACTGTATACATAATACTGAAGTAATACTAGCCTGGTGACCACCAAGAGAAATTCCATTCCTCTTCAAAAGTGGATCTTCGAGTAACACTAAGAATTATCAAGCAGTGTCTTGACTTCCAACAACATTTATATACAGTGTATAAAGGAACTGTTCCAGATAAAATCATCGTAATTAATTTTTTTTTTTTTTTTAAAAAAAACCTTCCCCCCCCCTACTTTGCGGGGTTTTTTTCCCCCCCCTTCCCCCCCCCCCCCCCCCCCCCCCCCCCCTCTTCCCCTCCCCCCCCCCCCCCCCCCCCCCCCATTTCTTTCTGTTTCCTGGTGCACCAAACCAAAAAATTTTTTTGGGGTTTTTTCTTTTTTTAAAAGAGTTCTTTTTCCGGGGTTTTTTAAAATTTCCCTTTTTACAAATGTTTGCCCCCTTTTCATTTTTTTTTCCCCCCAAGCATTTAACAACCCTGGGCTGGGGAAAAGCTGGGACCCCCCTTAGAAGGGGTTTCATAGTACACCCCCAAATGAGCCCCTCGAAAAACCCATTTGGACTGAACCCAAAAAATATTAAATTTATTTTTGATAATTCCCTAAATTGTTAATGTACAGTCTTAAAAAATTAAAACATCATTTTCTTTTTTGGGCCTGCCAACTTGAAAAACCCTTTTTTATGTTATTTTGTTTTTAATTTTTCCCCCGTCCCTTTCCTCCCATAAAAAATCTATTTTAAATTTTAAATTTTTAATTTTTTTTAAAATGTAACAGGCCCTTTAAATTGCTTTTCCCCTTTAAGAAAAGATTTTGGATATTTTTAGATTATATTGAAAAAATTTAAAACTAAATCATGGAAAGGGGTTTCCAAATTGGGGATTTTTTAAAAACCCTATGCATTCTTATAAGGCCAAAAGGAAATTTTCCTTCCCAAATTTAAAAATTAAAAAATCAAGGGTCTTCTCAACCTTTTTTATTGGGTTTTTTTTGTTTTGGGGTTTTTGGGGGTGTTTTTGGGTTGGGTTTTTGGGTTTTATAAAAACCCCCAAAAAACCTTTTTAAAAAAAGGGGAACCGGAAAACAAAAAAAAAATTTTCTTTTCAACTTTTAAATGTAAAAATTTTTCAATTTAAAATTAATGCATTGAAATTTCATGTAAAGCTTGAAAAAATTTTTTTTATCGGGCTTTTTAAAGCACAAAATCCCCCATGGGAAAAATTCAGAAAATGTTTAAACAAAAAAAATCATTTTTGTAATCATTTTAAAAAGTTGGAAAGCAAAAAATTTAATATTGTAAAACAAATTTTAAGGCCCCAAAAGAATAAAAAACCCAAAAAGATAATTTTGGGGTTTTTAAAGTTGAATTTAAAATGAAAAATTTAATCTTTAAAATTTTTTGGGTTTGTGTTTTTTTTTTTGGGGTTTGGGTTTTATTAAATTTTAAAAAAAAATTTGGGGGCTTAGAAAAAAAAAAAAATTTCTAATTTTTATAATTCATAGGTAATTTCTTTTAAAAATTTGAAACATTTTAAAGTTTTTGGGGTTTTTTTTTTTTTTGGGGGTTTTTGTTTTGTTTGCTTTCCCAAAACAGTAATCAGAAAAAACCAAAAAACCTTTTCTTAAAAAAATATCAAGAATTTTCTTAAAAAGGTCAGAAAAGTTTTCCCAAAAATAATGGGTTTTTAAGTTAAGCTTGGGGAAAATCTTTAGAAATTATTTAAAAAGTGTTTTTTTTTTTTAAGGTCGAATTTAAAAAAAAAATTTTTTAAAAGTTGAAAAATTTCATTAATTTTGGGTTAAATGGTTTGGGAAACGGGCCCCCCTTAATTTATGCCGAAAAGGTGGGTTTTTGGGGGAAAAAAACTTAAATTTTTCTTTTCCTTTTGGTAAGGAATTTTGGGGCTTTCCCCTAGGGTTTTGAAGGTGTGGGGCTTTCCCAAATATGGTCTTAAGTGGGTTTCCCGGGTAAATGCCCCCTTTTTAAATCTAGTTTTCCTTCAGGTCGGTGGGGTTTTTAAATGCCAATTTAACCGGGGGGAATCCCAGAACCCAAAGGGAGGAAGTTTTTTTCCACTTAAATTTGTTTAAAGTATTTTTTTGGGTAGGCTTTTGGGGCTTTCAACTCCAACAAAGGTAAAAGGGGTTTCTCACGGGAAATAAATTTTAAAGCCCCTTTTCTTTTTGAAATTTTTCAGCAGGGGGGAAAATCAAGGGGGAATCAAACGAAAAGGGGAAATTCTCCCCTTGATAGGAAAAATGCTTTTTGGGAAAAAATAATGGGTGGGAAAACCCTTTGAACCAAGAACAAAATTTTACAAATATGAATTTTATTTTTGAAAAGGGGCCTTAAAAAAGTGAAGGAAAAATTTAAAAATTTTTTGTAAAAATATTAAAACAAATTTAAAAAGTTAAATTTAATAAAAGGGGATTTAATAAAAGGAAAGCAGGTTTTGGGGGAGTTTTAAGAAAACACATTTACAAATTTGGGAATGGAAGATAATAAAAAGGCGGGCATTGTAATAGAGAAGTGAAAGCAGTTATACGGTTTGTGGGCAGCTTTGAGACACTACATATTACAGTAATGTGGCAACGTTGATACATTAGCATCCGCACAGGCGGGCATTGTAATAGAGAAGTGAAAGCAGTTATACACTTTGTGGGTAGCTCTGAGACACTACATATTACAGTAATGTGGCAACGTTGATAAATTAGCAACCACACAGGCGGGCATTGTAATAGAGAAGTGAAAGCAGTTATACACTTTGAGGGCAGCTCTGAGACACTACATATTACAGGTAATGTGGCAACGTTGATACATTAGCAACCGCACAGGCGGGAATTGTAATACAGAAGTGAAAGCAGTTATACACTTTGTGGGCAGCTCTGAGACACTACATATTACAGTAATGTGGCAACGTTGATACATTAGCAACCGCACAGGTGGGCATTGTAATAGAGAAGTGAAAGCAGTTATACACTTTGTGGGTGGCTGTGAGACACTACATATTACAGTAATGTGACAACATTGATACATTAGCAACCGCACAGGTGGGCATTGCAATAGAGAAGTGAAAGCAGTTATACGCTTTGTGGGCAGCTCTGAGCACTACATATTACAGGTAATGTGGCAACATTGATACATTAGCAACCCGCACAGGATGGCATTGCAATAGAGAATTGAAAGCAGTTATATGCTTTGTGGGCAGCTCTGAGACACTACATATTACAGTAATGTGGCAACGTTGATACATTAGCAACCGCACAGGCAGGCATTGTAATAGAGAAGTGAAAGCAGTTATACACTGTGTGGGCAGCTCTGAGACACTACATATTACAGTAATGTGGCAACGTTGATACATTAGCAACCACACAGGCAGGCATTGTAACAGAGAAGTGAAAGCAGTTATATGCTCTGTGGGCAGCTCTGAAACACTACATATTACAGTAATGTGGCAACATTGATACATTAGCAACCGCACAGGCGGGCATTGTAATACAGAAGTGAAAGCAGTTATACGCTTTGTGGGCAGCTCTGAAACACTACATATTACAGTAATGTGGCAACGCTGATACATTAGCAACCGCACAGGCGGGCATTGTAATACAGAAGTGAAAGCAGTTATACGCTTTGTGGGCAGCTCTGAAACACTACATATTACAGTAATGTGGCAACGCTGATACATTAGCAACCGTACAGGCGGGCATTGTAATACAGAAGTGAAAGCAGTTATACGCTTTGTGGGCAGCTCTGAAACACTACATATTACAGTAATGTGGCAACGCTGATACATTAGCAACCGCACAGGCGGGCATTGTAATACAGAAGTGAAAGCAGTTATACGCTTTGTGGGCAGCTCTGAGACACTACATATTACAGTAATGTGGCAACGTTGATACATTAGCAACTGCACAGGCGGGCATTGTAATGCAGAAGTGAAAGCAGTTATACACTGTGTGGGCAGCTCTGAGACACTACATATTACAGTAATGTGGCAACATTGATACATTAGCAAACGCACAGGCGGGCATTGTAATAGAGAAGTGAAAGCAGTTATACGCTCTGTGGGCAGCTCTGAGACATTACATATTACAGTAATATGGCAACGTTGATACATTAGCAACCGCACAGGCGGGCATTGTAATAGAGAAGTGAAAGCAGTTATACGCTCTGTGGGCAGCTCTGAGACATTACATATTACAGTAATGTGGCAACGTTGATACATTAGCAACTGCACAGGCGGGTATTGTAATAGAGAAGTGAAAGCAGTTATACGCATGGTGGGCAGCTCTGAGACACTACATATTACAGTAATGTGGCAACGTTGATACATTAGCAACCCCACAGGCGGGCATTGTAATACAGAAGTGAAAGCAGTTATACACTTTGTGGGCAGCTCTGAGACACTACATGTTACAGTAATGTGGCAACGTTGATACATTAGCAACCGCACAGGTGGGCATTGTAATACAGAAGTGAAAGCAGTTATACACTTTGTGGGCAGCTCTGAGACACTACATATTACAGTAATGTGGCAACGTTGATACATTAGCAACCGCACAGGCGGGCATTGTAATACAGAAGTGAAAGCAGTTATATGCTCTGTGGGTAGCTCTGAGACATTACATATTACAGTAATGTGGCAACGTTGATACATTAGCAACCGCACAGGCGGGCATTGTAATAGAGAAGTGAAAGCAGTTATACACTTTGTGGGCAGCTCTGAGACATTACATATTACAGTAATGTGGCAACGTTGATACATTAGCAACCGCACAGGCGGGCATTGTAATAGAGAAGTGAAAGCAGTTATACCCTTTGTGGGCAGCTCTGAGAAACTACATATTACAGAAATGTGGCAACGTTGATACATTAGCAACCGCACAGGCGGGCATTGTAATAGAGAAGTGAAAGCAGTTATACGCTTTGTGGGCAGCTCTGAGACACTACATATTACAGTAATGTGGCAATGTTGATACATTAGCAACCGCACAGGCGGGCATTGTAATACAGAAGTGAAAGCAGTTATACACTTTGTGAGCAGCTCTGAGACACTACATATTACAGTAATGTGGCAACGTTGATACATTAGCAACAGCACAGGCGGGAATTGTAATACAGAAGTGGAAGCAGTTATACACTTTGAGGGCAGCTCTGAGACACTACATATTACAGTAATGTGGCAACATTGATACATTAGCAACCGCACAGGCGGGCATTGTAATACAGAAGTGAAAGCAGTTATACGCTTTGTGGGCAGCTCTGAGACACTACATATTACAGTAATGTGGCAACATTGATACATTAGCAACCGCACAGGCAGGCATTGTAGTACAGAAGTGAAAGCAGTTACACGGTTTGTGGGCAGCTCGGAGACACTACATATTACAGTAATGTGGCAACGTTGATACATTAGCAACCGCACAGGCGGGCATTGTAATAGAGAAGTGAAAGCAGTTATACACTTTGTGAGCAGCTCTGAGACACTACATATTACAGTAATGTGGCAACATTTATACATTAGCAACCGCACAGGCGGGCATTGTAATAGAGAAGTGAAAGCAGTCAAACGCTTTGTGGGCAGCTCTGAGACACTACATATTACAGTAATGTGGCAACGTTGATACATTAGCAACCGCACAGGCGGGCATTGTATTAGAGAAATGAAAGCAGTTATACACTTTGTGGGCAGCTCTGAGACACTACATAATACATTAATGTGGCAACGTTGATACATTAGCAAACGCAAAGGTGGGCAATGTAATAGAGAAGTGAAAGCAGTTATACGCTTTGTGGGCAGCTCTGAGACACTACATATTACAGTAATGTGGCAACGTTGATACATTAGCAACCGCACAGGCGGGCATTGTAATGCAGAAGTGAAAGCAGTTATACACTGTGTGGGCAGCTCTGAGACACAACATACTACAGTAATGTGGCAACGTTGACAAATTAGCAACCGCACAGGCGGGCATTGTAATAGAGAAGTGAAAGCAGTTATACACTTTGTGGGCAGCTCTGAGACACTACATATTACAGTAATGAGGCAACGTTGATACATTCGCAACCGCACAGGCGGGCATTGTAATAGAGAAGTGAAAGCAGTTATATGCTTTGTGGGCAGCTCTGAGACACTACATATTACAGTAATGTGGCAACGTTGATACATTAGCAACCGCACAGGCAGCCATTGTAATAGAGAAGTGAAAGCAGTTATACACTTCGAAGGCAGCTCTGAGACACTACATATTACAGTAATGTGGCAACATTGATACATTAGCAACCGCATAGGCGGGCATTGTATTAGAGAAGTGAAAGCAGTTATACACTTTGTGGGCAGCTCTCAGACACTACATATTACAGTAATGTGGCAACGTTGATACATTAGCAACCGCACAGGCGGGCATTGTAATACAGAAGTGAAAGCAGTTATACACTTTGTGGGCAGCTCTGAGACACCACATATTACAGTAATGTGGCAACGTTGATACATTAGCAACCGCACAGGCAGGCATTGTAATAGAGAAGTGAAAGCAGTTATACGCTTTGTGGGCAGCTCTGAGACACTTCATATTACAGTAATGTGGCAACGTTGATACATTAGCAACCGCACAGACGGGCATTGTAATAGAGAAGTGAAAGCAGTTTTAAGCTTTGTGGGCAGCTCTGAGCACTACATATTACAGGTAATGTGGCAACGTTGATACCTTAGCAACCGCACAGGCGGGCATTGTAATATAGAAGTGAAAGCAGTTATACACTTTGTGGGCAGCTCTGAGACACTACATATTACAGTAATGTGCCAAACTTTGATACATTCGCAACCGCACAGGCGGGCATTGTAATAGAGAAGTGAAAGCAGTTATACACTTTGTGGGCAGCTCTGAGACACTACATATTACAGTAATGTGGCAACGTTGATACATTAGCAACCGCACAGGCGGGCATTGTAATAGAGAAGTGAAAGCAGTTATACACTTTGTGGGCAGCTCCGAGACACTACATATTACAGTAATGTGGCAACGTTGATACATTAGTAACCCCACAGGCGGGCATTGCAATAGAGAAGTGAAAGCAGTTATACACTTTGTGGGCAGCTCTGAGACACTACATATTACAGTAATGAGGCAACGTTGATACATTAGCAACCGCACAGGCAGGCATTGTAATATAGAAGTGAAAGCAGTTATACGCTTTGTGGGCAGCTCTGAGCACTACATATTACAGGTAATGTGGCAACGTTGATACATTAGCAACCGCACAGGTGGGCATTGTAATAGAGAACTGAAAGCAGTTATACGCTTTGTGGGCAGCTCCGAGACACTACATATTACAGTAATGTGGCAATGTTGATACATTAGCAACCGCACAGGCGGGCATTGTAATAGAGAAGTGAAAGCAGTTATACACTTTGTGGGCAGCTCTGAGACACTACATATTACAGTAACGTGGCAACGTTGATGCATTAGCAACCGCATAGGCGGGCATTGTAATACAGTAGTGAAGGCAGTTATACGCTTTGTGGGCAGCTCTGAGACACTAAATATTACAGTAATGTGGCAACGTTGATACATTAGTAACCGCACAGGCGGGCATTGTAATACAGAAGTGAAAGCAATTATACGCTTTGTGGGCAGCTCTGAGACGTTACATATTACAGTAATGTGGCAACGTTGATACATTAGCAACCGCACAGGCGGACATTGCAATAGAGAAGTGAAAGCAGTTATACACTTTGTGGGCAGCTCTGAAACACTACATATTACAGTAATGTGGCAACGTTGACACATTAGCAACCGCACAGGTGGGCATTGTAATAGAGAAGTGAAAGCAGTTATACGCTTTGTGGGCAGCTCTGAGACACTACATATTACAGTAATGTGGCAACGTTGATACATTAGCAACCGCACAGGCGGGCATTGTAATACAGAAGTGAAAGCTGTTATACGCTTTGTGGACAGCTGTGAGACACTACATATTACAGTAATGTGGCAACGTTGATACATTAGCAGTCGCACAGGCAGGCATTGTAATACAGAACTGAAAGCAGTTATACACTTTTTGGGGAGCTCTGAGACACTACATATTACAGTAATGTGGCAACGTTGATACATTAGCAACCGCACAGGCGGGCATTGTAATAGAGAAGTGAAAGCAGTTATACGCTTTGTGGGCAGCTCTGAGACACTACATATTACAGTAATGTAGCAACGTTGATACATTAGCAACCACACAGGCGGGCATTGCAATAGAGAAGTGAAAGCAGTTATACACTTTGTGGGCAGCTCTGAGACACTACATATTACAGTAATGTGGCAACGTTGATACATTAGCAACCGCACAGGCGGGCATTGTAATAGAGAAGTGAAAGCAGTTATACACTTTGTGGGCAGTTCTGAGACACTGCATATTACAGTAATGTGGCAACATTGATACATTAGCAACCGCACAGGCGGGCATTGTAATAGAGAAGTGAAAGCAGTTTTAAGCTTTGTGGGCAGCTCTGAGCACTACAAATTACAGGTAATGTGGCAATGTTGATACATTAGCAACCGCACAGGCGGGCATTGTAATAGAGAAGTGAAAGCAGTTATACGCTTTGTGGGCAGCTCTGAGACACTACATATTACAGTAATGTGGCAATGTTGATACATTAGCAACTGCACAGGCAGGCATTGTAATAGAGAATTGAAAGCAGTTACATGCTTTGTGGGCAGCTCTGAGACACTACATATTACAGTAATGTGGCAATGTTGATACATTAGCAACCGCACAGGCGGGCATTGTAATATAGAAGTGAAAGCAGTTATACACTTTGTGGGCAGCTCTGAAACACTACATATTACAGTAATGTGGCAACGTTGATACATTAGCAACCGCACAGGCAGGCATTGTAATATAGAAGTGAAAGCAGTTATACGCTTTGTAGGCAGCTCTGAGACACTACATATTACAGGTAATGTGGCAACATTGATACATTAGCAACCGCACAGGCGGGCATTGTAATAGAGAAGTGAAAGCAGTTATACACTTTGTGGGCAGCTCTGAGACACTACATATTACAGTAATGTGGCAACGTTGATACATTAGCAACCGCACAGACGGGCATTGTAATAGAGAAGTGAAAGCAGTTATACGCTCTGTGGGCAGCTCTGAGACACTACATATTACAGTAATGTGGCAACGTTGATACATTAGCAACCGCACAGGCGGGCATTGTAATAGAGAAGTGAAAGCAGTTATACACTTTGTGGACAGCTCTGAGACACTACATATTACAGTAATGTGGCAACGTTGATACATTAGCAACCACACAGGCGGGAATTGTAATACAGAAGTGAAAGCAGTTATATGCTCTGTGGGTAGCTTTGAGACATTACATATTACAGTAATGTGGCAACGTTGATACATTAGCAACCGCACAGGCAGGCATTGTAATACTGAAGTGAAAGCAGTTATACACTCTGTGGGTAGCTCTGAGACACTACATATTACAGTAATGTGGCAACGTTGATACATTAGCAACCGCACAGGCGGGCACTGTAATAGAGAAGTGAAAGCAGTTATACACTTTGTGGGCAGCTCTGAGACACTACATATTACAGTAATGTGGCAACATTGATACATTTGCAACCGCACAGGCGGGCATTGTAATAGAGAAGTGAAAGCAGTTTTAAGCTTTGTGGGCAGCTCTGAGACACTACATATTACAGGTAATGTGGCAACATTGATACATTAGCAACCACACAGGCGGGCATTGTAATAGAGAAGTGAAAGCAGTTATATGCTTTGTGGGCAGCTCTGAGACACTACATATTACAGTAATGTGGCAACATTGATACATTAGCAACCGCACAGGCAGGCATTGTAATAGAGAAGTGAAAGCAGTTATACGCTTTGTGGGCAACTCTGAGACACTACATATTACAGTAATGTGGCAACGTTGATATTTCAGCAACCGCACAGGTGGGCATTGTAATAGAGAAGTGAAAGCAGTTATACACTTTGTGGGCAGCTCTGAGACACTACATATTACAGTAATGTGGCAACGTTGATACATTAGCAACCGCACAGGCGGGCATTGTAATAGAGAAGTGAAAGCAGTTATACACTTTGTGGGTAGCTCTGAGACACTACATATTACAGAAATGTGGCAACGTTGATACATTAGCAACCGCACAGGCGGGCATTGTAATACAGAAGTGAAAGCAGTTATCCGCTCTGTGGGCAGCTCTGAGACACTACATATTACAGTAATGTGGCAACATTGATACATTAGCAACCGCACAGGCGGGCATTGTAATAGAGAAGTGAAAGCAGTTATACACTTTGTGGGCAGCTCTGAGACACTACATATTACAGTAATGTGGCAACGTTGACACATTAGCAACCGCACAGGTGCGCATTGTAATAGAGAAGTGAAAGCAGTTATACGCATGGTGGGCAGCTCTGAGACACTACATATTACAGTAATGTGGCAACGTTGATACATTAGCAACAGCACAGGCAGGCATTGTAATAGAGAAGTGAAAGCAGTTATACGCTTTGTGGGCAGCTCTGAGACACTACATATTACAGTAATGTGGCAACGTTGATACATTAGCAACCGCACAGACGGGCATTGTAATAGAGACGTGAAAGCAGTTTTAAGCTTTGTGGGCAGCTCTGAGCACTACATATTACAGGTAATGTGGCAAGGTTGATACCTTAGCAACCGCACAGGCGGGCATTGTAATATAGAAGTGAAAGCATTTATACGCTTTGTGGGCAGCTCTGAGCACTACATATTACAGGTAATGTGGCAACGTTGATACATTAGCAACTGCACAGGTGGGCATTGTAATAGAGAAGTGAAAGCAGTTATACACTTTGTGGGCAGCTCTGAGACACTACATATTACAGTAATGTGGCAACGTTGATACATTAGCAACCGCACAGACGGGCATTGTAATAGAGACGTGAAAGCAGTTTTAAGCTTTGTGGGCAGCTCTGAGCACTACATATTACAGGTAATGTGGCAAGGTTGATACCTTAGCAACCGCACAGGCGGGCATTGTAATATAGAAGTGAAAGCATTTATACGCTTTGTGGGCAGCTCTCAGCACTACATATTACAGTAATGTGGCAAACTTTGATACATTCGCAACCGCACAGGCGGGCATTGTAATAGAGAAGTGAAAGCAGTTATATACTTTGTTGGCAGCTCTGAGACACTACATATTACAGTAATGAGGCAACGTTGATACATTAGCAACCGCACAGGCGGGCATTGCAATAGAGAATTGAAAGCAGTTATACGCTTTGTGGGCAGCTCTGAGACACTACATATTACAGTAATGTGGCAACGTTGATACATTAGCAACCGCACAGGCAGGCATTGTAATAGAGAAGTGAAAGCAGTTATACACTTTGTGGGCAGCTCTGAGACACTACATATTACAGTAATGTGGCAACGTTGATACATTAGCAACCGCATAGGCGGGCATTGTAATACAGAAGTGAAGGCAGTTATACGCTTTGTGGGCAGCTCTGAGACACTAAATATTACAGTAATGTGGCAACGTTGATACATTAGTAACCGCACAGGCGGGCATTGTAATACAGTAGTGAAGGCAGTTATACGCTTTGTGGGCAGCTCTGAGACACTAAATATTACAGTAATGTGGCAACGTTGATACATTAGTAACCGCACAGGTGGGCATTGTAATACAGAAGTGAAAGCAATTATATGCTTTGTGGGCAGCTCTGAGACACTACATATTACAGTAATGTGGCAACGCTGATACATTAGCAACCGCACAGGCGGACATTGCAATAGAGAAGTGAAAGCAGTTATACACTTTGTGGGCAGCTCTGAAACACTACATATTACAGTAATGTGGCAACGTTGATACATTAGCAACTGTACAGGCGGGCATTGTAATACAGAAGTGAAAGCTGTTATACGCTTTGTGGACAGCTGTGAGACACTACATATTACAGTAATGTGGCAACGTTGATACATTAGTAACCGCACAGGCGGGCATTGTAATACAGAAGTGAAAGCAGTTATACACTTTGTGGGCAGCTCTGAGACACTACATATTACAGTAATGTGGCAACGTTGATACATTAGCATCCGCACAGGCGGGCATTGTAATAGAGAAGTGAAAGCAGTTATACGCTTTGTGGGCAGCTCTGAGACACTACATATTACAGTAATGTGGCAACGTTGATACATTAGCATCCGCACAGGCGGGCATTGTAATAGAGAAGTGAAAGCAGTTATACGCTCTGTGGGCAGCTCTGAGACACTACATATTACAGTAATGTGGCAACGTTGATACATTAGCAGTCGCACAGGCAGGCATTGTAATACAGAACTGAAAGCAGTTATACACTTTTTGGGGAGCTCTGAGACACTACATATTACAGTAATGTGGCAACGTTGATACATTAGCAACCGCACAGGCGGGCATTGTAATAGAGAAGTGAAAGCAGTTATACGCTTTGTGGGCAGCTCTGAGACACTACATATTACAGTAATGTGGCAACGTAGATTCATTAGCAACCGCACAGGCGGGCATTGTAATAGAGAAGTGAAAGCAGTTATACGCTTTGTGGGCAGCTCTGAGACACTACATATTACAGTAATGTGGCAAGGTTGATACATTAGCAACCGCACAGACGGGCATTGTAATAGAGAAGTGAAAGCAGTTATACACTTTGTGGGCAGCTCTGAGACACTACATATTACAGAAATGTGGCAACGTTGATACATTAGCAACCGCACAGGCGGGCATTGTAATAAAGAAGTGAAAGCAGTTATACACTTTGTGGGCAGCTCTGAGCACTACATATTACAGTAATGTGGCAACGTTGATACATTAGCAACCCCACAGGCGGGCATTGTAATAGAGAAGTGAAAGCAGTTATACACTTTGTGGGCAGCTCTGAGACACTACATATTACAGTAATGTGGCAATGTTGATACATTAGCAACCGCACAGGCGGGCATTGTAATACAGAAGTGAAAGCAGTTTTAAGCTTTGTGGGCAGCTCTGAGCACTACATATTACAGGTAATGTGGCAACGTTGATACATTAGCAACCGCACAGGCGGGCATTGTAATAGAGAAGTGAAAGCAGTTATACGCTTTGTGGGCAGCTCTGAGACACTACATATTACAGTAATGTGGCAACGTTGATACATTAGCAACCGCACAGGTGGGCATTGTAATAGAAAAGTGAAAGCAGTTATACACTTTGTGGGCAGCTCTGAGACACTACATATTACAGTAATGTGGCAACGTTGATACATTAGCAACCGCACAGGCGGGCATTGTAATAGAGAAGTGAAAGCAGTTATACGTTTTGTGGGCAGCTCTGAGACACTACATATTACAGTAAGGTGGCAACGTTGATACATTAGCAACCGCATAGGCGGGCATTGTAATACAGTAGTGAAGGCAGATATACGCTTTGTGGGCAGCTCTGAGACACTACATATTACAGTAATATGGCAACGTTGATACATTAGCAACCGCACAGGCAGGCATTGTAATAGAGAACTGAAAGCAGTTATACGCTTTGTGGGCAACTCTGAGACACTACATATTACAGTAATGTGGCAACGTTGACACATTAGCAACCGCACAGGTGGGCATTGTAATAGAGAAGTGAAAGCAGTTATACGCTTTGTGGGCAACTCTGAGACACTACATATTACAGTAATGTGGCAACGTTGATACATTAGCAACCACACAGGCGGGCATTGTAATGGAGAAGTGAAAGCAGTTTTAAGCTTTGTGGGCAGCTCTGAGCACTACATATTACAGGTAATGTGGCAACGTTGATACATTAGCAACCGCACAGGCGGGCATTGTAATAGAGAAGTGAAAGCAGTTATACGCTTTGTGGGCAGCTCTGAGACATTACATATTACAGTAATGTGGCAACGTTGATACATTAGCAACCGCACAGGTGGGCATTGTAATGCAGAAGAGAAAGCAGTTATACACTTTGTGAGCAGCTCTGAGACACTACATATTACAGTAATGTGACAACGTTGATACATTAGCAACCGCACAGGCGGGCATTGTAATAGAGAAGTGAAAGCAGTTATACACTTTGTGGGTAGCTCTGAGACACTACATATTACAGAAATGTGGCAACGTTGATACATTAGCAACCGCACAGGCGGGCATTGTAATAGAGAAGTGAAAGCAGTTATACACTTTGTAGGCAGCTCCGAGACACTACATATTACAGTAATGTGGCAATGTTGATACATTAGCAACCGCACAGGCGGGCATTGTAATACAGAAGTGAAAGCAGTTATACGCTCTGTGGGCAGCTCTGAGACACTACATATTACAGTAATGTGGCAACGTTGATACATTAGCAACTGCACAGGCGGGCATTGTAATACAGAAGTGAAAGCAGTTATACACTCTGTGGGCAGCTCTGAGACACTACATATTACAGTAATGTGGCAACGTTGATACATTAGCAACCGCACAGGCGGGCATTGTAATAGAGAAGTGAAAGCAGTTATACACTTTGTGGGCAGCTCTGAGACACTACATATTACAGTAATGTGGCAATGTTGATACATTAGCAACCGCACAGGCGGGCATTGTAATAGAGAACTGAAAGCAGTTATACACTTTGTGGGCAGCTCTGAGACACTACATATTACAGTAATGTGGCAACGTTGATACATTAGCAACCGCACAGACGGGCATTGTAATAGAGAAGTGAAAGCAGTTTTAAGCTTTGTGGGCAGCTCTGAGCACTACATATTACAGGTAATGTGGCAACGTTGATACCTTAGCAACCGCACAGGCGGGCATTGTAATATAGAAGTGAAAGCAGTTATACGCTTTGTGGGCAGCTCTGAGACACTACATATTACAGTAATGTGGCAACGTTGATACATTAGCAACTGCACAGGTGGGCATTGTAATAGAGAAGTGAAAGCAGTTATACGCTTTGTGGGCAGCTCTGAGACACTACATATTACAGTAATGTGGCAACGTTGATACATTAGCAACCGTACAGGCGGGCATTGTAATAGAGAAGTGAAAGCAGTTATACGCTTTGTGGGCAGCTCTGAGACACTAAATATTACAGTAATGATGCAACGTTGATACATTAGTAACCGCACAGGCGGGCATTGTAATAGAGAAGTGAAAGCAATTATACGCTTTGTGGGCAGCTCTGAGACACTACATATTACAGTAATGTGGCAACATTGATACATTAGCAACCGCATAGGCGGGCATTGTAATACAGTAGTGAAGGCAGTTAAACGCTTTGTGGGCAGCTCTGAGACACTAAATATTACAGTAATGTGGCAACGTTGATACATTAGTAACCGCACAGGCGGGCATTGTAATACAGAAGTGAAAGCAATTATACGCTTTGTGGGCAGCTCTGAGACACTACATATTACAGTAAGGTGGCAACGTTGATACATTAGCAACCGCACAGGCGGACATTGCAATAGAGAAGTGAAAGCAGTTATACGCTTTGTGGGCAGCTCTGAGACACTACATATTACAGTAATGTGGCAACGTTGATACATTAGCAACCGCACAGGCGGGCATTGTAATAGAGAAGTGAAAGCAGTTATACACTTTGTGGGCAGCTCTGAGACACTACATATTACAGTAATGTGGCAACGTTGATACATTAGCAACCGCACAGGCGGGCATTGTAATACAGAACTGAAAGCTGTTATACGCTTTGTGGACAGCTGTGAGACACTACATATTACAGTAATGTGGCAACGTTGATACATTAGCAACCGCACAGGTGGGCATTTTAATACAGAAGTGAAAGCAGTTATACACTTTGTGGGCAGCTCTGAGACACTACATATTACAGTAATGTGGCAACGTTGATACATTAGCAGTCGCACAGGCAGGCATTGTAATACAGAACTGAAAGCAGTTATACACTTTTTGGGGAGCTCTGAGACACTACATATTACAGTAATGTGGCAACATTGATACATTAGCAACCGCACAGGCGGGCATTGTAATAGAGAAGTGAAAGCAGTTATACGCTCTGTGGGCAGCTCTGAGACACTACATATTACAGTAATGTAGCAACGTTGATACATTAGCAACCACACAGGATGGCATTGCAATAGAGAATTGAAAGCAGTTATACGCTTTGTGGGCAGCTCTGAGACACTACATATTACAGTAATGTGGCAACGTTGATACATTAGCAACCGCACAGGCAGGCATTGTAATAGAGAAGTGAAAGCAGTTACATGCTTTGTGGGCAGCTCTGAGACACTACATATTACAGTAATGTGGCAACGTTGATACATTAGCAACTGCACAGGCAGGCATTGTAATAGAGAAGTGAAAGCAGTTTTAAGCTTTGTGGGCAGCTCTGAGCACTACATATTACAGGTAATGTGGCAACGTTGATACATTAGCAAACGCACAGGCGGGCATTGTAATAGAGAAGTGAAAGCAGTTATACGCTTTGTGGGCAGCTCTGAGACACTACATATTACAGTAATGTGGCAACGTTGATACATTAGCAACCGCACAGGCGGGCATTGTAATACAGAAGTGAAAGCAGTTATACGCCTTGTGGGCATCTCTGAGACACTACATATTACAGTAATGTGGCAACGTTGATACATTAGCAACCCGCACAGGCGGGCATTGTAATAGAGAAGTGAAAGCAGTTATACACTTTGTGGGCAGCTCTGAGACACTACATATTACAGTAATGTGGCAACGTTGATACATTAGCAACCACACAGGCGGGCATTGTAATAGAGAAGTGAAAGCAGTTATACACTTTGTGTGCAGCTCTGAGACACTACATATTACAGTAATGTAGCAACGTTGATACATTAGCAACCGCACAGGCGGGCATTGTAATACAGAAGTGAAAGCAGTTATACGCTCTGTGGGCAGCTCTGAGACATTACATATTACAGTAAGTGGCAACGTTGATACATTAGCAACCGCACAGGTGGGCATTGTAATACAGAAGTGAAAGCAGTTATACACTCTGTGGGCAGCTCTGAGACACTACATATTACAGTAATGTGGCAACGTTGATACATTAGCAACCGCACAGGCGGGCATTGTAATAGAGAATTGAAAGCAGTTATATGCTTTGTGGGCAGCTCTGAGACACTACATATTACAGTAATGTGGCAACGTTGATACATTAGCAACCGCACAGGCGGGCATTATAATAGAGAATTGAAAGCAGTTATATGCTTTGTGGGCAGCTCTGAGACACTACATATTACAGTAATGTGGCAACGTTGATACATTAGCAACCGCACAGGTGGGCATTGTAATACAGAAGTGAAAGCAGTTATACACTCTGTGGGCAGCTCTGAGACACTACATATTACAGTAATGTGGCAACATTGATACATTAGCAACCGCACAGGCAGGCATTGTAATAGAGAAGTGAAAGCAGTTATATGCTTTGTGGGCAACTCTGAGACACTACATATTACAGTAATGTGGCAACGTTGATACATTAGCAACCGCACAGACGGGCATTGTAATAGAGAAGTGAAAGCAGTTTTAAGCTTTGTGGGCAGCTCTGAGCACTACATATTACAGGTAATGTGGCAACGTTGATACCTTAGCAATCGCACAGGCGGGCATTGTAATATAGAAGTGAAAGCAGTTATACGCTTTGTGGGCAGCTGTGAGACACTACATATTACAGTAATGTGGCAACATTGATACATTAGCAACTGCACAGGCAGGCACTGTAATAGAGAAGTGAAAGCAGTTATACGCTTTGTGGGCAGCTCTGAGACACGACATATTACAGTAATGTGGCAACGTTGATACATTAGCAACCGCACAGGTGGGCATTGTAATAGAGAAGTGAAAGCAGTTATACACTTTGTGGGTAGCTCTGAGACACTACATATTACAGTAATGTGGCAACGTTGATACATTAGCAACCGCACAGGCGGGCATTGTAATAGAGAAGTGAAAGCAGTTATACAGTTTGTGGGCAGCTCTGAGACACTACATATTACAGTAATGTGGCAAACTTTGATACATTCGCAACCGCACAGGCGGGCATTGTAATAGAGAAGTGAAAGCAGTTATACGCTTTGTTGGCAGCTCTGAGACACTACATTTTACAGTAATGTGGCAACGTTGATACGTTAGCAACCGCACAGGCGGGCATTGCAATAGAGAAGTGAAAGCAGTTATACGCTTTGTGGGCAGCTCTGAGACACTACATTTTACAGTAATGTGGCAACGTTGATACATTAGCAACCGCACAGGCGGGCATTGTAATAGAGAAGTGAAAGCAGTTATACGCTTTGTGGGCAGCTCTGAGACACTACATGTTACAGTAATGTGGCAACGTTGATACATTAGCAACCGCATAGCCGGGCATTGAAATACAGTAGTGAAGGCAGTTATACGCTTTGTGGGCAGCTCTGAGACACTAAATATTACAGTAATGTGGCAACGTTGATACATTAGTAACCGCACAGGCGGGCATTGTAATACAGAAGTGAAAGCAGTTATAAGCTTTGTGGGCAGCTCTGAGACACTACATATTACAGTAATGTGGCAACGTTGATACATTAGCAACTGCACAGGCGGGCATTGCAATAGAGAAGTGAAAGCAGTTATACACTTTGTGGGCAGCTCTGAGACACTACATATTACAGTAATGTGGCAACGTTGATACATTAGCAACCGCACAGGCGGGCATTGTAATAGAGAAGTGAAAGCAGTTATACGCTCTGTGGGCAGCTCTGAGACATTACATATTACAGTAATATGGCAACGTTGATACATTAGCAACCGCACAGGCGGGCATTGTAATTGAGAAGTGAAAGCAGTTATACGCTTTGTGGGCAGCTCTGAGACACTACATATTACAGTAATGTGGCAACGTTGATACATTAGCAACCGCACCGGCGGGCATTGTAATACAGAAGTGAAAGCAGTTATACGCTTTGTGGACAGCTGTGAGGCACTACATATTACAGTAATGTGGCAACATTGATACATTAGCAACCACACAGGCGGGCATTGTAATACAGAAGTGAAAGCAGTTATACACTCTGTGGGCAGCTCTGAGACACCACATATTACAGTAATGTGGCAACATTGATACATTAGCAACCGCATAGGCGGGCATTTTAATACAGAAGTGAAAGCAGTTATACACTTTGTGGGCAGCTCTGAGACACTACATATTACAGTAATGTGGCAACATTGATACATTAGCAACCGCATAGGCGGGCATTTTAATACAGAAGTGAAAGCAGTTATACACTTTGTGGGCAGCTCTGAGACACTATATATTACAGTAATGTGGCAACGTTGATACATTAGCAACCGCACAGGCGGGCATTGTAATACAGAAGTGAAAGCAGTTATACACTTTGTGGACAGCTGTGAGACACTACATATTACAGTAATGTGGCAACGTTGATACATTAGCAGCCGCACAGGTGGGCATTGTAATACAGAACTGAGAGCAGTTATACGCTTTTTGGGAAGCTCTGAGACACTACATATTACAGTAATGTGGCAACGTTGATACATTAGCAACCGCACAGATGGGCATTGTATTAGAGAAGTGAAAGCAGTTATACGCTTTGTGGGCAGCTCTGAGACACTACATATTACAGTAATGTGGCAACGTTGATACATTAGCAACCGCACAGGCGGCCATTGTAATAGAGAAGTGAAAGCAGTTATACACTTCGAAGGCAGCTCTGAGACACTACATATTACAGTAATGTGGCAAATGTGCTTACATTAGCAACCGTACAGTCGGGCATTGTAATATAGAAGTGAAAGCAGTTATACACTTTGTGGGCAGCTCTGAGACACTTCATATTACAGTAATGTGGCAACGTTGACACATTAGCAACCGCACAGACGGGCATTGTAATAGAGAAGTGAAAGCAGTTATACGCTTTGTGGGCAGCTCTGAGACACTTCATATTACAGTAATGTGACAACGTTGATACATTAGCAACCGCACAGACGGGCATTGTAATAGAGAAGTGAAAGCAGTTATACGCTTTGTGGGCAGCTCTGAGACACTACATATTACAGTAATGTGGCAACGTTGATACATTAGTAACCGCACAGTCGGGCATTGTAATATAGAAGTGAAAGCAGTTATACACTTCGAAGGCAGCTCTGAGACACTACATATTACAGTAATGTGGCAAATGTGCTTACATTAGCAACCGTACAGTCGGGCATTGTAATATAGAAGTGAAAGCAGTTATACACTTTGTGGGCAGCTCTGAGACACTACATATTACAGTAATGTGGCAACGTTGATACATTAGCAACCGCACAGGCGGGAATTGTAATAGAGAAGTGAAAGCAGTTATACACTTTGTGGGCAGCTCTGAGCACTACATATTACAGTAATGTGGCAACGTTGATACATTAGCAGCCACACAGACGGGCATTGTAATAGAGAAGTGAAAGCAGTTATACCCTCTGTGGGCAGCTCTGAGACACTACATATTACAGTAATGTGGCAAATGTGCTTACATTAGCAACCGTACAGTCGGGCATTGTAATATAGAAGTGAAAGCAGTTATACACTTTGTGGGCAGCTCTGAGACACTACATATTACAGTAATGTGGCAACGTTGATACATTAGCAACCGCACAGGTGGGCATTGTAATAGAGAAGTGAAAGCAGTTATACACTTTGTGGGCAGCTCTGAGACACTTCATATTACAGTAATGTGGCAACGTTGATACATTAGCAACCGCACAGACGGGCATTGTAATAGAGAAGTGAAAGCAGTTATACGCCTTGTGGGCATCTCTGAGACACTACATATTACAGTAATGTGACAACGTTGATACATTAGCAACCGCACAGGTGGGCATTGTAATACAGAAGTGAAAGCAGTTATACACTTTGTGGGCAGCTCTGAGACACTACATATTACAGTAATGTGGCAACGTTGATACATTAGCAACCGCACAGGCGGGCATTGTAATAGAGAAGTGAAAGCAGTTATACGCTTTGTGGGCAGCTCTGAGACACTACATATTACAGTAATGTGGCAACGTTGATACATTAGCAACCCCACAGGCGGGCATTGTAATAGAGAAGTGAAAGCAGTTATACACTTTGTGGGCAGCTCTGAGACACTACATATTACAGTAATGTGGCAACGTTGATACATTAGCAACCGCACAGGCGGGCCTTGTAATAGAGAAGTGAAAGCAGTTATACACTTTGTGGGCAGCTCTGAGACACTACATATTACAGTAATGTGGCAACGTTGATACATTAGCAACCGCACAGGCGGGCATTGTAATAGAGAAGTGAAAGCAGTTATACACTTTGTGGGCAGCTCTGAGACACTACATATTACAGTAATGTGGCAACGTTGATACATTAGCAACCGCACAGGCGGGCATTGTAATAGAGAAGTGAAAGCAGTTATACGCTTTGTGGGCAGCTCTGAGCACTACATATTACAGGTAATGTGGCAACATTGATACATTAGCAACCGCACAGGTGGGCATTGTAATACAGAAGTGAAAGCAGTTATGCACTCTGTGGGCAGCTCTGAGACACTACATATTACAGTAATGTGGCAACGTTGATACATTAGCAACCGCACAGGCGGGCATTGTAATACAGAAGTGAAAGCAGTTATACGGTTTGTGGGCAGCTCTGAGACACTACATATTACAGTAATGTGGCAACGTTGATACATTAGCAACCACACAGGCGGGCATTGTAATAGAGAAGTGAAAGCAGTTATATGCTCTGTGGGCAGCTCTGAAACACTACATATTACAGTAATGTGGCAACGTTGATACATTAGCATCCGCACAGGCGGGCATTACAATAGAGAAGTGAAAGCAGTTATACACTTTGTGGGCAGCTCTGAGCACTACATATTACAGTAATGTGGCAACATTGATACATTAGCAACCGCACAGGCGGGCATTGTAATAGAGAAGTGAAAGCAGTTATACACTTTGTGGGCAGCTCTGAGACACTACATATTACAGTAATGTGGCAACGTTGATACATTAGCAACCGCACAAACATATGAGATACTACATATTACTGTAATGTGGCAACGTTGATACATTAGCAACCGCACAAACAGAATTGTATACAACTCACTGAATAAATTAACCACAAATAATAAATCAACCCACTGGGCACAAGTCTTCTTTTTACTGTTTACCCGGGTGTACTGTCTCGTTAGTTGACTTATGAATCACTCAGTATGCAAATGGAAGGAATCAAACCTTGTACCCTCATTTACAGTCAGCAGATAATTAACAGCTCAGAGCCTTAATCCTGTGAGCTGTTATAAATGCTCTTAAAACATTGTTTAATATCATGTTATGAAAGTAATAGTGAAAACCAGATACTGTAAGTCAATAAAAAAATGAAAAAAGGTGGCAGTACTCACTGAAATAATCACACAGTGGAATTATGTACTATTTATGGAAGTACATAATATAACATTTCAAGATGTGGTAGCAAAAAACAGCACTCTGCAGGTAATACTATAGTATCTACAGTTAGAGGCAGTTCTGGGGAGATAATGAAGTAATTATAACCGTATTTAAATCAGTTTCCTGTGTAGGTAATACTATAGTATCTACAGTTAGAGGCAGTTCTGGGGAGATAATGAAGTAATTATAACCGTATTTAAATCAGTTTCCTGTGTAGGTAATACTATAGTATCTACAGTTAGAGGCAGTTCTGGGGAGATAATGAAGTAATTATAACCATATTTAAATCAGTTTCCTGTGTAGGTAATACTATAGTATCTACAGTTAGAGGCAGTTCTGGGGAGATCTTCAAATTTAAACTTTTCCCAGTTAGGGTAACCATAGTATCTACAGTTAGAGGCAGTTATGGGTACTGAAGTGCCATTGTAACCTTTAAATCAGTTTCCTCGGTCTATGCATGTCTATAGAATGCTAGTAGACTGCAGGGAGATAATGAAGTAATTATAACCATATTTAAATCAGTTTCCTGTGTAGGTAATACTATAGTATCTACAGTTAGAGGCAGTTCTGGGGAGATAATGAAGTAATTATAACCATATTTAAATCAGTTTCCTGTGTAGGTAATACTATAGTATCTACAGTTAGAGGCAGTTCTGGGGAGATAATGAAGTAATTATAACCGTATTTAAATCAGTTTCCTGTGTAGGTAATACTATAGTATCTACAGTTAGAGGCAGTTCTGGGGAGATAATGAAGTAATTATAACCGTATTTAAATCAGTTTCCTGTGTAGGTAATACTATAGTATCTACAGTTAGAGGCAGTTCTGGGGAGATAATGAAGTAATTATAACCGTATTTAAATCAGTTTCCTGTGTAGGTAATACTATAGTATCTACAGTTAGAGGCAGTTCTGGGGAGATAATGAAGTAATTATAACCGTATTTAAATCAGTTTCCTGTGTAGGTAATACTATAGTATCTACAGTTAGAGGCAGTTCTGGGGAGATAATGAAGTAATTATAACCGTATTTAAATCAGTTTCCTGTGTAGGTAATACTATAGTATCTACAGTTAGAGGCAGTTCTGGGGAGATAATGAAGTAATTATAACCGTATTTAAATCAGTTTCCTGTGTAGGTAATACTATAGTATCTACAGTTAGAGGCAGTTCTGGGGAGATAATGAAGTAATTATAACCGTATTTAAATCAGTTTCCTGTGTAGGTAATACTATAGTATCTACAGTTAGAGGCAGTTCTGGGGAGATAATGAAGTAATTATAACCGTATTTAAATCAGTTTCCTGTGTAGGTAATACTATAGTATCTACAGTTAGAGGCAGTTCTGGGGAGATAATGAAGTAATTATAACCGTATTTAAATCAGTTTCCTGTGTAGGTAATACTATAGTATCTACAGTTAGAGGCAGTTCTGGGGAGATAATGAAGTAATTATAACCGTATTTAAATCAGTTTCCTGTGTAGGTAATACTATAGTATCTACAGTTAGAGGCAGTTCTGGGGAGATAATGAAGTAATTATAACCGTATTTAAATCAGTTTCCTGTGTAGGTAATACTATAGTATCTACAGTTAGAGGCAGTTCTGGGGAGATAATGAAGTAATTATAACCGTATTTAAATCAGTTTCCTGTGTAGGTAATACTATAGTATCTACAGTTAGAGGCAGTTCTGGGGAGATAATGAAGTAATTATAACCGTATTTAAATCAGTTTCCTGTGTAGGTAATACTATAGTATCTACAGTTAGAGGCAGTTCTGGGGAGATAATGAAGTAATTATAACCGTATTTAAATCAGTTTCCTGTGTAGGTAATACTATAGTATCTACAGTTAGAGGCAGTTCTGGGGAGATAATGAAGTAATTATAACCGTATTTAAATCAGTTTCCTGTGTAGGTAATACTATAGTATCTACAGTTAGAGGCAGTTCTGGGGAGATAATGAAGTAATTATAACCGTATTTAAATCAGTTTCCTGTGTAGGTAATACTATAGTATCTACAGTTAGAGGCAGTTCTGGGGAGATAATGAAGTAATTATAACCGTATTTAAATCAGTTTCCTGTGTAGGTAATACTATAGTATCTACAGTTAGAGGCAGTTCTGGGGAGATAATGAAGTAATTATAACCGTATTTAAATCAGTTTCCTGTGTAGGTAATACTATAGTATCTACAGTTAGAGGCAGTTCTGGGGAGATAATGAAGTAATTATAACCGTATTTAAATCAGTTTCCTGTGTAGGTAATACTATAGTATCTACAGTTAGAGGCAGTTCTGGGGAGATAATGAAGTAATTATAACCGTATTTAAATCAGTTTCCTGTGTAGGTAATACTATAGTATCTACAGTTAGAGGCAGTTCTGGGGAGATAATGAAGTAATTATAACCGTATTTAAATCAGTTTCCTGTGTAGGTAATACTATAGTATCTACAGTTAGAGGCAGTTCTGGGGAGATAATGAAGTAATTATAACCGTATTTAAATCAGTTTCCTGTGTAGGTAATACTATAGTATCTACAGTTAGAGGCAGTTCTGGGGAGATAATGAAGTAATTATAACCGTATTTAAATCAGTTTCCTGTGTAGGTAATACTATAGTATCTACAGTTAGAGGCAGTTCTGGGGAGATAATGAAGTAATTATAACCGTATTTAAATCAGTTTCCTGTGTAGGTAATACTATAGTATCTACAGTTAGAGGCAGTTCTGGGGAGATAATGAAGTAATTATAACCGTATTTAAATCAGTTTCCTGTGTAGGTAATACTATAGTATCTACAGTTAGAGGCAGTTCTGGGGAGATAATGAAGTAATTATAACCGTATTTAAATCAGTTTCCTGTGTAGGTAATACTATAGTATCTACAGTTAGAGGCAGTTCTGGGGAGATAATGAAGTAATTATAACCGTATTTAAATCAGTTTCCTGTGTAGGTAATACTATAGTATCTACAGTTAGAGGCAGTGCACGCTGATTGGCCAGCATGCCCGTTGTAAATCGAAGTTATACTAATGGAAAAAGGTCCGCCGCCCGGACTTTTTCCATTAATAACTCGATTTTAAACACTGTCTCGCTATGTTAAATGGGTTTAACATAGCGAGACAGCTTTAAATAAGCAACGGAGATTTTTAAAACACTGTTAAGCTATGTTAAATGGGTTTAACATGGCGAGACAGTTAAAAGCAGCGGAGATCTCCGTTGCTTATTTAAACTGTCTCATATGTTAAACCCATTTAACATAGCGAACAGTGTTTTAAAAGCACGGAGAAAGCAAGATCTCCGTTGCTTTTTAATGTTTAGCTATGTTAAATGAGTTTAACATAGCGAGACAGTTTAAAATAAGCAACAGAGATGTCCGTTTATTTTAACTGTCTCGCTATGTTAAACTCATTTAACATAGCGAACACTAAAGCAACGGAGATCTTGCTTTCTCCGTTTTTGCCCACAACTCTGATGTACCGCGCAGGCGCCGCAGTACATCAGAACTGCCGGATGCCAGACATCTGCAGAAGGGCAGTAAACAGGCATTATTATGCCATTATTTAAGAAAAGTAATAGTTTCTTTCTTAAATAATGTCATGTATAATAACCACTTCTGGGTGTGGGTAATTTACCACGGTTGGCTTTTTGGTCCTCGGCTTCACCCTCGGGACCAAACCACGCCAACCGTGGGTAAATTTAGCATTACCCACACCCAGGCGTGGGTTATTGCTATAGTATCTACAGGGAAAGGCAGTTCTGGGGAGATAATGAAGTAATTTATCAGCATATTTAAATCAGTTTCTTGTGTAGATAACTCTATAGCATCTACAGCGAGAGGCAGTTCTGGGTTTATTATTTCTGCACAGAAGAATAGGTGAGTATGAGTTTACCAGGTTAACAAGCCTAGCCAATATAACCCAATTTTACCCAATATATATCACCCCTAGGGTCCATAATGGTGATCGTCCCTACCTGTCATGCAGGAGACCAGGGTTCAATTTCCTGATGGAGGTAAGTGCATTTTTTGACAGGGAGGCACAGTGGTGCAGCAGATAGTGTGGCACCTCACAGTAAGAGGTTCCCTGGTTCAATTATCTGATGGGGTGCCCTCTGTGTAGAGTCTATATGTCGTCTCTGTGTTCACATGCATTTCCTCTGGGTGCTTTGATTTCCTGACACATTCCAAACACACGCAGTAGGTGGATTGGATACTCTAAATTGGCCATAGGTGTGAGTGTGCATGCAAGTTTGTGGTATGGAAGAACTACTAAAGCATGGCTGGACACTCAGCAGTGTAAATTTCAGCTCTATATGATTGTCACTGTAGAAGTGACACCCGAAAATCCCATATCCTAAAATGGAAAAAAGGGGTTGTGGAGGTGCATGGATCAATATAGCCTCTGGGAGCAAGAGGATGGCATGGATTTGTGAATGTGCATTGAGTATCTTACAGCTTGCCTCTGTCCATACGGAACACAAGCAGCACCTGAGCTGTTTATCTGCAGATCTCCATCCATTGAACCAAACGGCATTTGAAGAGGGCCACAGAAGGGTTCTTCTTAATTTGAATAGGAATCCTGTTCCAAAGAAGGGGCAATCTCTGAGACACATATCTGTCTCTCCAGCGTGTTTTGTTTGAGTTGCTAAGCTTAGATCCCTACATCAGGTGACCCTCAAGCTGTTAGACCTACTGATGTGTAGCAGCTCCTACATCAGGTGACCCTCAAGCTGTTAGACCTACTGATGTGTAGCAGCTCCTACATCAGGTGACCCTCAAGCCGTTAGACCTACTGATGTGTAGCAGCTCCTACATCAGGTGACCCTCAAGCCGTTAGACCTACTGATGTGTAGCAGCTCCTACATCAGGTGACCCTCAAGCTGTTAGACCTACTGATGTGTAGCAGCTCCTACATCAGGTGACCCTCAAGCTGTTAGACCTACTGATGTGTAGCAGCTCCTACATCAGGTGACCCTCAAGCTGTTAGACCTACTGATGTGTAGCAGCTCCATTGGAGCTGGATTTGTGAGTGCCTGCAGGTCAAGCAGAGGTCATCCTTTAATAGTCAGTAGGACAGAATAAAGGGATAGGGCTTTTGGTCTACCCACAAGGTTCATGTTGTTTACACCTTGTATTTTCTCTGTGAGGAACCTCTGAGGTCACTGCAGCTACTATAAGTGCCTAGTCAAGTACATGCCAAATGGTGCACTGTACTTCCTTATTGGTCTAATGAGGGCTAAGTACAGCGGGACTATAATTTCCTTGGACCTGGATCATGCCAAACGATGGACTGTACATCCTCATTGGTCTAATGAGGGCTGCGTACAGCGGGACTATAATTTCCTTGGAGCTGGACGCCATACCTTTACTTATAAGTTGTGCCACATAAAAGGACTTCCTCACCACTGTGGACCCATGACAGTCAAAGTTTAAGCTACTACCTGTCTGTGTATTTATATCTCTCACCTCTAAGTCTACTCTTAGGGGTATGCTATTGATGCTGTAATTTGCAGGGGTATTTGATTTTCCAAAGGGTATGATAATGCATTTTTTTGCATTTAGTTTTACGCCTTGGTTCTGGCACTAATAATTTATCTGATCTAGGCTCTCCTGAAGGATATCTGCATTTCCCCTAGCTTGCAGTCATCAGCAAACTTTGTCATACAGAGGCCTTCCACATTAGCATTGACTTCAGAGAAGTATATTCAGAGCAGGAGTGGTCCCAGCACTGAGCCCTGTGGCATGCCACTAGTAACTGGCCTCTTGCTGGATCTGGATTCACCTACTTTAACCACGTGTTCTGTCCATGAGCCAGTTGGATATCCATCAGGTGTTGTAGGGATTAATGCCCAATTTTGTGAGTTTATTTATAATACCTGAGTGGGGAATTTTGTCAAATGTCTTGGCCAGGTCAACGTAGGCAGTATGTACTGATGTTCTTACATTCACTGCTGCAGTTTTCTTTAACATATGGGATTCCCTGCTGCTGAAGCCCAACGTCTGGCTAGTATTTCAAAGACTCCTGAATTTAAAAGGTATGCCAAATGTCACCACATGCTCCCTGCTTAACCTAGTGCTTAAAGATGATGCTCAGGCCTACCAAAATCAGAACTTCTTTGCCGCCAGTCTGAACATATCTTTTACACAATTGATCTGTTTACCTGTGTACATTTTCTGTCAGTTTAATACATTTTCATTCTCCAGTGACTTTCTATGCCTGTTTGCTGTTTTTACAAGAGAAGTGCCCCATTGGGGATTTTGTTTTTTCTTGTTTGTTTGTGTTCCTTGGGGTTAATGTCATCCAGGAAGGATAAATGCCAGTGTGGGAGACCGATTCCGCATAGACCGCTACTATAAGTGTATTTTTTGCCTAGGTGCTTCTCATGACCATAGGACTTGTTCTACTTGTCAGGTGTTTGTTCTGAAAACCCTTTGCCATAGACTCTCTTCACTTTTCTTGTATCTTTAGAATCAGCATCT
Organism: Protopterus annectens; assembly: GCF_019279795.1. NCBI lineage: Eukaryota > Metazoa > Chordata > Ceratodontiformes > Protopteridae > Protopterus > Protopterus annectens. The sequence continues at coordinate 89,948,539 of NC_056750.1, forward strand.
TAAGCAACTCTTTAAAGATATTATGGAAGAAATCTCCCACCTCAAGGGTCAGCTGTTAGGGAAGAAGAAGTAGAAAAAGGTACGACCAGAATCTTCCACTCTCCAGCCCCTGCCTGTTGTTTTTCCTGAGGTTGTTACAAACCCAGATGCTCACCTGGCTGTGTCATTGGATTTCTCTGCCATGACTGTGTTGGAGGCTGGTGGGATCTGGCTGGCAGCACATCCGAAGAGGCTTTGCAGGCATATTCATCTCAGACGTTCACAGGGAACCATGGCTGATTTGTTTCCTGAGGAGCCTAGGGGAGTTCTTCAGTTTTTAGTTGGGGAAGAAGTTCCTTCTATAGTTTTTGACTGTCATCCCAGATCTGTGCCTACTCAGGATGTTCCCTTAAAAACAAAACAAAAAATTAAACGTTTCTTCTGCTTCTATGGATCCACAACATGATTGTCATGCTTTTACTTAGGAGTTATTTTCTGCCCTAATATCTTTAAAGTCTACTTATGGGGTATCAAGTACTGCTCCTCCTTGGTCCTCTACTTCTCTTAAAAGGCCTAGAGACCAGGATTCTTCTGAGGAGGTGTCAAATTCTGCTAATGAATCCTTAACTTATTCTACTCAAATTCCTTATCCTTTGGACTATGGGTCAGAGGAGGAGGAGGAATCTATTATCCCTGATGTTCCTTTGGAGGAAATTTCCTTTGGGGACACACTCTCTAGGATGATGGATGTTTAAATGGCATTATACTGAGGTCTTTGATATCCATAAGAGGTACTATGAGTTGTTACAGCTGGACTCTCCTAAACCTGCTGTTCCTCCTGCTATGGTTGCTTTACTGGATTCTTTCTCCAATGCCTGTCATGCCCCTGATCCTTGTCCCCCATGCTCCCAAGAAGCCTGATATGTTTTATAGGGTGTCTGGAAATTGTTATTTTTTGCATAAATGTTCTGCTGCTGACCCCTCTGTAGTGTCTGTAGCCTCTGAATTGCTTTCTTCATTCCCAGCTATTGCCTTCTGACAAGGACAGCAGAACTATGGACAGGCTGGGTAAAAACATTTACACTTCTGTTACCATAGCTTTTAGGGCTATTAATTATCAGACCCATATGTCTAGGTATGCGTTGGCTCTTCTTTCTCAGGCCTGTCAACTTATTTATGATTTTCTAGACTCTGAGGATAAAACTTCAGTTTTTTCCGTGCAAGGAGCTTCCTCTCAAGTCATTCATCATTCTATTAAATTTTGTATTTATTTAACATTTGTTTACTGGGAAAGTCCAACTTGGAATGAAGCCAATTTTCAGCTGGGGCCCAGGGAGAAAAACCCCAGATGTATGTCTTTGTAATGTGGGAGGAAACGGGAGCACCTGGAGAAACCCACGTGAACACAGGGAGGACATGCAGACTCCACACAGAAGGCACTCAAGCCAAGAATCAAACCAGAAAACCTCTTGCTGTGAGGTGACAACACTCCCACTGCACCACTGCACCATCCGATAATGTAGTTATGATGCAACAGATGCTTCTTCTGCTGTTTTTGGTTCAATTATGAAGAGGTATTCCTGGCTTAGGTTTCAACCTGTACCTGATGATATTAAAGCTAAGTTGATGGATGCTCTTCTAGATTCTAAACTTTTGTTTGGGGAAGCTGCAAGAAACTACCTCACTATGTCTGCCTTTGTTCATAGGCAATCCCATCCTTCTACTAAATGTATGAATGGCAAATGGGCTCCTCCTGCCAAGGCTACTCAATTTTTGGGGACTCTGAACCCTTCTTTTCTGGATAAATTAGGCACTGTGTGACTATCCATCTCTTCCAGCCGTAGTCCTGTTTCTTTGCTTTTCTCTTTCTCTTCTAGTTTGACTTCAGATCATTAGGATTCTTGGGTTCTGTGAATCATTTGTCAAGAGCACTTCATGGTGTGGAAATCCTGTCTTCTTTTTATGGGAATTCCTCAGCCTCCTTGGGAACACCTTCCCTTTTTACCAGAGGTTCTTCAAGATCTCTTGTCTCAGGGTACTATTCCAGAGGTGTCCGTGTCCCAAAGGAGAAAGCATTTTGCTCTAGACTTCTTCTAGTGCTCAGAAAAGACCTATTCTAGAGCTCTGTCATCCAAACACTTTTCTAAAGGTACCTTCCTTTCTCTTGTTGTCCCTTCAAGCCTATATGGTGTCTCTGGATCACAAGGATACTTATCTCCATTTTCTGATCCATCCTCTTTTCAGGATTTTTTTTTTTTTGCATTTCTGTTGCTTCCTGGCATTTGCAGTCCTCTGCTTTGCCCTTTGGCCTTTCTACTACCTCAAGAGTGTTCACCAGATGCCTTGCTCCTGTGATTGCTCTTTGCAGACTTCAAGGGATCCAAATATTTCCTTACTTGGATGACCTGTTGATTCAGGTGTCCTTTCCAGAGACCCTTTTGCAAAATCTTCATTTTGCTGTATCCTTTCTGCCGATCCTGGGGTTCAGAACAAATTTCAAAAAGTCTTCTCTGACTCCTTCTCAGGATCATGTTTTTCTGGGTTGCAGGTGTGAAGGCTACCAGCCTAGCTAGGTAGAATTTTGTAGATAATTCTATGTCATTGTAAATATTAATGTGATCCACAGGTGTCTTTTTACAAATGTAAGAAAACTAAATGTAAGAAACTCACCCATAATGCCCTCTCTACCCTCATGACCTATCATGGAATAGGATATTCCAGAGCCATGAGAGCCAATGATGCTCTACCCTAGATGCAAGATCCAACTTATAGTGGGAAATAAAAGTATGAGATGTTAATGGATTGATTGATGTTTGCTTCAGAAGCGACTTTAGGAAGAAAGGACGGGTAAATACCGAGTCTGATCAAAGTGGAACTGGGCAGCCAAGCCGGTCAGCTTCAGTTGTCCAGATTCGGAGGAGGTATGCAGGATGGATGGGATATCAGATCCGGATGGGACAATGAGAATCATCTGCAACCCAACCCACAGGCTTTTCTGCTGGAGAATCAGAGGCATCAGGGCAAGGGTGGATAAGCAAACAGAACCCGGTGTGAAAGCATGCACCAGAAGTCTCTTGGAACCTCCTCGGAGAGGGTATCAGAGCAAAAAAAACTGCACTTGGTGTTTGAGGGAGAAGGACTTGGGGGGGGCACCCCCTTATAATCCGGGACATTTCCATGATGTATTTGGGCTTCAGCCCCACTAATCTATAAAGGATAAACTAATAAAAGTAACTAAACAATATTACACACAACACACCAACACACACACACACACACACAACAGGAGGGAAATAATTTACTTTAAGACTAAACTAAAAAATATAAAATATAAAAAGCATAAACTTCAATAAAAAATTCAAAAAAAAATCAAAAAAAATTCTAATATTAACAAAACTAAACTAGCACTTGAGAGCTAGAGACCAATCCCACCACCCACCCGGCAAACGAGGAGATCTGTCGAGAGGAGAGTAGAGCAGCATTGGTGAGGAGGGAGGAGCTGAGAGAGCTTGATCCATAGAAAAAAATGCCGGTGGTTCGGATCCGATGTCGGATCCATAACCCACAGGTTGCAGACAAATGAATATCCTACTTCAGATACTGTGTTATATATTCTGAGCTTCAGAAATGTAACCACAGTGCACTCTGCTGGAAGAAAGCTAATAGTGAAGCATTTTGTGACTGTTTGATCTCAATCTTTGAGGCAGGATGTCTGGACTAAGAAATTATTTCTATTGTCTTAGGACAATAGTTAATTACTAGGTTTTATATGTAAAGTGTGCTTTATTGCTGTGGTTTCCTGGCAGGTGCAAGATTATAAACAAATGTTAAATTTTGAGTTCTGTGAGCCTGGGAAACTTCAGCAGAGGCGTTAAAAATGATGTAATGTGAAATGACTCAGCAATACTGGGTGTTATCAACTTAAGACTTTCTCAGAGAGAAAGGTTTAGCATTTTGGATTTTTTTTTCTGAAGCTGACATCACCTCACCAACACTTAGTTTGCTCTGTAAGTAGGATCTTAGACTTTTATTCTTTCTCTTAGAGTTAGATAGGAATTTAGCCAGATTAGTCTAGCTGTTTTTCTATATTCATGTCAGACTATAATACAATATTGTTTTAAAGTTCCTGTGATTTCTGAACTTTTGATTAGCACTGTGTTGTATTAATGAGATTTGTCTTGTGCTTTTATTATTGGTTGGTGGCAGTGATGTCTACCTTATAGTCTGGAGAAAAGGGGACATAGCTGTAGAACATGTGCCAGCCTTCCCCAGGAGTGACTGCATGCTTGTATATAACTCATATCTCAAAGGGTGTGTGTGTGTGTGTGTGTGTGTGTGTGTGTGTGTGTGTGTGTGTGTGTGTGTGTGTGTGTGTCAGCTACTTGGGCAGGGACATGAAGCACTGGTTGGACATAGAGGGTGCTGAAAGTTTTGGCTTGACCACTAGGCTGAGATCTGTACCCTATAGCTGTACCAGTGGGGAGTCATATTGGGGATCTGGAGAGAAAGGGAGAAACCAGCCCCAGACTGACTGCGATCTCTATGTGCTGTTAAGGGAAATTGTACTTTACTGTGTGTGTACTTGTTATCCTGCCAATGTGCATGCCCCTCATTGGTGCTAGTGGTCAGGATTGAGGCTCCTTGATTACTGGGCCAGTGAGCGGATGTCACATATTAATTGTTTGGCAGTGGTGGGATATCCACATCAAATATTAATTGTTTAATAGTGGTGAGTTAGCCACATCATATACTAGATGGCTTGTAGTGGTGTGGATGGTGAATGCCTGTAGCTTGTGTACAGTTATCACTGAATGTGTTTTTGTACTCTAAATCAGCCACACAGTGAATATTCAGAGTTCAGATCAGGTTAATCAGCTTAGTTAGTCAGGGACAGCAGGCAAGCATGTCAACAGAAGAGGATGGGAAGCTGACAAGGAGCGAGTTGGCAGAGATGTGCCATGCTAAAGGACTGGTGCATGGAAACCTGACTAAAGCAAACATGATTGCAGCTTTGGTCACAGCTGCATCTGAGAAGAGCAACCAGGAGGATGATCAGACTGGCCATGGAGATGTACACTCAGTGAGTGGACAGCTCAACCTTTCTACAGGGGACTTAAAAATCCAGCTGGAGCTAAAGAGACTTGAGTTGGAGGCCAGGCATTTGGAAACAGAAGAAGCAGAGAGATTGAGACATCTACAGGCTGAGAAGAATGAGAAACTGCTACATCTGGAAGCTGAGGAGAAGGAGAGGCAGAGAAAGCATGAAAAGGAGATGCTGACTCTTCCCCAGAGTCGTGGAGGTAATGGGGAAGGGAGTAACCAGACCCCAGAAGCACAAAAGGTCAGTAAATTTTTTCAGCAGTTTACAGAGGGGTATCATTTTGGTGGTTTCATTCATATGTTTGAGAGAGTATGTAAACAGTATGATGTTGACCAAAGGCTCTGGGTAAAGTTCCTGACCCCCTTACTCCATGGTAAAGCTGTAACTGTGCTTTCTAAATTATCTGATCGTGAATTTTTTGATTGTTAAGAATTGTTTGCTAGAATTTTATAAGCTAACACCTGAGCCTTATAGGAAAAAGTTTTATGAGCATAGACACAAGGCAGATGAAAGTGTGTGTGAATATGTTGTTAAACTAAGTACATATTTTCATAGGTGGGTGAGTGGATGTCAGGTCACCACTTTTAAAGGGCTAGCATACCTTTTGATTAGTGAACAAGCCCTTAGTATTTTGCCTTAGGACATGAGTATCTGGTTAGCTGATAGACAATGTGCTACTTCAGATGAGTTGGGGAAGAAGGGAGACCTATACCTAGCAAGCAGGGCATCACTACACAGGAAAAGGACACCCACTGCTGCTCATGGGTCTAAAGGAACCCATGGTGGACAGCCCAGTCTACCCCAACAGAATCTGCCAGTAGCAGGGGAAGCCACTAGTCCATGTATGTGTACAGGACCTAGGGTTAAATGTTTTGAATGCAACCAGTGGGGCCATGTGGCATATAGATATCCACTGAAGCAAGGTGGGGAACAAAAGGTGAGAGAGCCAGTAAGTGAGAAGGACAAAATGTCAAGAGTAGGTGTTGTCTTGAGACAACAGGGGTACCAAACTACCATCCTGCAGATGTCCTGATAGGGAAGGATTTGGATGAAGCAGTACCGTGTGTTAATGCAGTTACACACAGTCAGGCTTGGAGACAAGCATGTGGGTCTGGTAGCCTAGGGAGACCCAGACAGACTGCATGCTTGCAACCAGGACTGGTGAGGTGGTTACTTCAGGGATGGAGATACTATGTAGCAGTGAGACTGAAGGTGAGCCACAGCTACTTGTGGGTGCTGATGTTTCCTTGGACAGAGTGACTGCAAAGGTAGAGGTGAGTAGTAGTACCTAGTCTGACAGTGAAGTACCACTGTCAGAGGATGCCAGACTTCCTGTGGAAGGGGAGCTGGGAAGGGTTACAGAGAGAGAGAGTTGAGACAGGCTCAGCTCTCAGACCCTACATTACAAGGCCTGAGGCAGATAGCTAGTGAGGCACCTGATTCCCAAGGGAAGGCAGAATATGTATACTGGGAAAAAGGGTTACTGTATAGAGAGTTGACTTCTGAGGGAGGGCTAGAAGGTGAGAGGATACAGCAGTTGGTAGTGGCTAGTGCCTACCATCTGGTGCTTCTAGCCATAGCCCATGATATTCCATTTGCAGGTCACATGGGCATAAAATGTACAAAGAGATGTATTACACAGAACTTCTACTGGCCTAAGATTTCCAGAGATGTAACAGGGTACTGCATGACCTGTGAGCAGTGCCAAAAGGTAGGCAAGGCAGGAGACAAGGTGAGAGCGCCTTTGATGCCTTTGCCTGTATCTGAGGAGTAATTTCAGAGGGTTGCTATGGATATTGTGGGGCCTCTGAGTACCTCAGATTCCACAGGGAAAATGTATATCCTAGTGGTAGTAGATTATGCTACAAGACACCCAGAGGCAGTGGCTTTGTCCTCCATTGAGGCAGAATAGGTGGCAAATGCTTTGTTAGAGATTTTCAGCAGGGTAGGTTTCCCAAAAGAAGTACTGACAGACAGAGGTGCCAGTTTCATGTCAGACCTGCTGGGTTGTTTGTGGAAGTACTGCTGGGTGAAGCACCTGAAAACCACCCCTACCATCCCTAGACTAATGGTCTTGTTGAGAGGTTAAACTCTACACTCAAGTCCATACTACAGGCATTTGCAGATCAGTTTAAGAGGGATTGGGACAGTTATTTGCCCCATCTGTTGTTTGCTTACAAAGGGGTTCCCAGCATTGCTGTATGGGCATAGGGTGAGGGGGCTTCTAGATTTAATCTGAGATGAGTAGGAATGTGAGTGTGACTCTCACAAGGACTCTGTTGTGGCATATGTCCTATACCTCTGGACAAAGATCAGGGAACTCATGGGCTGGGCCCAGGAGAATCTGGCAGAAGCCCAACTGCAGAAAAAGGTCTGGTATGGCAAGAATGCTCGAGCTAGAGAGTATGCTATAGAGCAGCAGGTAATGGTTCTCATTCCTGTCAGACATAACAAGCTGCAAGAAGCTTGGGAAGGACACTACAAAGGTGGTAAGGAAGGTCAGTGATGTTAACTCCATGGTAGAACTGTTAGGCAGGAGGCAGGGGGAGAAATTGTACCATGTTAAATTCATGAAACCTTACCATGATAGGGAGGCCCTTGTGCTAAGTATTTGCAGTAGATTGTAGGAGGAGTCTGAAGGAGATATGGTGACTGATCTCCTCAGTGAAGCTCGGGCTGACACCTCAGTGGAAGGGGTAGTAATGTCCCAGCAGCTATCCCCTACCCAGGTTTGAGAAATCCAATCAGTGTTACAGGAGTATGGGGACATGTTCACTGGGAAACAACAGGTGGATACAGGACCCCAAAGGCCTATTAGACAGGCCCCTGATAGGGTGCCTGAGAGAGTTAAACAAACTCTGAGAGAAGAGATACAGGAAATGTTGGAACTAGGGGTAATTCAAGAGTCCAACAGTCCCTGGTCCTCCCCAGTAGTGCTGGTGCCAAAGAAGGATGGCAGCACTAGGTTCTGTGTGGACTACAGGAAATTAAATAGTCACACAGAGTGAGATGCTTACCCCATGCCTAGGACAGATGAGGCCCTACAGCAGCTGGGTGGGGCTAAGTATCTTAACACCATTGATCTTACCAACGGTTACTGGCAGGTGCCCTTGACTCCCAGTGCTAGAGAGAGGTCAGCCTTTCTGACTCCTTTTGGCTTGTATGAGTTCACAAAGATCCCTTTAGGATAAAAAATGTCCCAGCGAGTTTCCAGAGGCTGGTAGATCATATCCTAGCAGGAGCAGGAGGGTTTGCCAATGCTTATCTAGATGATATTGCCATCTACAGACCCTCTTGGCAAGAGCACCTTCAGCATGTCATGGAGGTGCTGGGCAGACTACAGTGGGCAAGGTTGACCATTAAGCCCAGAAAATTTCAGGTGGGTATGGCAGAGCTCTCCTACCTGGGAGATAGATTGGGGAGTGATAAGATCAGGCCAGAATCTGCCAAAGTGGAAGCCATTCAGGCATCGCCTGCACTTGTTACCAAAAAAGCAGTTGAGGGCATTCTTAGGGACAGGAAGGTAGTTATAGTACCCAAAGACCTGACAAGGAAAAGCAGACCAGATAAGGTAGTGTGGACCACAGCATATAGGTTCATAGGTTGGTACTGGGCTATCTGCCCAAAGGCATATATTAGCCCAGCCATGTTGTGCAGTACTCACCTCCCCTTTAGTAGTTCCCTAGACCCTTGTACTAGCAGCTAGTACCCTTGGCCCCTATCTAGTAGTGCTGTTGGTGTGATCCCCAGTGTGAACTTTCTGTTACTCATCCACTCATCAAGGTTCCTCTTGAAGAGTGATAGTGAGGGGCTCTGTCTTATGTAGATCAGGACCCTGTTCCATAGTAAGGGAAGTCTTTGCAAAGGGAATCTATCCCTCCAGCATGTTCTATTCATTGTTGTGTTGAGGTTTATATCCCTAGAGCATGTAGCTCGAGTAGATTTGGTTTTGCTAAGATGGAGGATGTTCAAGAATTCTGGGTTGGACATGGCTCTGTACGTTAGACAGAGATTGCCTCTGAGAAGGCGGTATGCAACAGAGAACAGTTTTAGCTTTTTCAATCGTGCTGCATAGGGCAACTGTTTGAGGCCAGTAATCCTCTTGGTTAGGTACCTCTGTGGTCTCTCTAGCTGCTGGAGATGTCTAGCCAGGTACATTCCAATTGGTGCATTGTACTCAATAATGGGTCTGATGAGGTAAAAGTAGAGGGGCACCATTACATCCTTAGATCTTGATGCGAACCCTTTTGTGATCAGATGGGTCACATAGAAGGATTTTATAACCATTTTGGCAACATGGTTATCAAAGGAAAGCTGACTAAATACTTGGGTCCCTAGATCCCTTATTTCTTCTTCAGATTTCAGGGGATTACCTCCTATGTTGTAGTTTGCAGATACTCTGTTTTTTCCAAAGGGGATTACTACGCATTTTTTTTGCATTTAGCTTGAGACCATGGCTTTGACACCATGCATCAGTCTCATTTAGGCCCTTCTGGAGGATCTCCATGTCGGCCGGAGACTCTATTATAGCACCCAGTTTGCAGTCATCCACCAACTTAGTCAGCCACAGCCCTTCCGTGCTTGCCTGTACTTCTGAGAAGTATATGCTAAACAGGAGGGGCCCCAGGACAGAGCCTTGAGGCACACCGCTCATTACTGGTCTGGATTCGGAATAGATCCCGCTACTCTTACTTTATGGGATCTGTCTGAGAGCCAGTTTGCAATCCATCTTATGACGTAAGGGTTTATGCCCAGGCTGGTGAGCTTATCGATAATACCTGAATGGGGAATGGTGTCAAATGCTTTAGCAAGGTCAAGGTAAGATGTGTGTACCTCCTTTCCCTTATCTATAGCCTGAGTAACTGTCTCAAAGAAATCCATGAAGCCGAACTGTGTAGGGTCCAGCAACTGGAGGTTCTCAATCTCTCCATTTATGAGTTTCATAATGATTTGCTCCATAGCCGTACAGATCAGACTGGTCAGGCTTATTGGTCGGTAGTTCCCAGATTCAGTTATGGCCCCACCCTTGTGTAGACCACTGCTGCGTAGCGCCATTCTATGGGCACATATCCTGTGGAGAGGCTGAGGCTGAACAGGGTATTAAGATGTGGGGTTAATTCCTTTTGGAGCTCGCGTATGACACAGCCCGGGACACCATCTGGTCCCATGGAGACAGTGTTTTTAGCTTTAGATAGAGCCTTGTTAACCAACGTATCAGTAATAATTATATTATAATAATATTAGCAGGCATTCCAGAAGCTTAAAGAAGCTTTGGGAGGACCCCCTGTGTTAGCCAGCCCAGATTACAGCAAAGAATTTGTTGTGCTGGTGGATGCTTCGAACCATAGGGTGGGGGCTGTACTTAGCCAGATTTCTTGAGAGAGAGAAGAGTACCCAGTGGTTTATCTGAGTCATAGGCTCCAACCTATGGAGAAATGGTATGCAGCTGTAGAAAAGGAATGTCTAGCCATAGTGTGGACACTGCAGAAGCTTCAGCCTTAACTGTATGGAAGGAAATTCACTGTAGTTACAGATCACAATCCCCAAACATGGTTACATTGAGTCAGCCAGCAAAATGCCAAATTACTATGGTGGAACCTATGGTTGCAAGCATACAATATGTCAATGGAACATCACAGTGGGAATAGCAATTCCAATGCAGATGGGCTCTCAAGACAGGGAATGGGGTAGGTAAAGCCAGACAGACCTAACCCTCTCAAGCAATGTTTCTCAAGGAACACTTGAGAAACTAGCTTGAGTTCTCGGTGGGGGGGATATGTGAAGGCTGCTAGCCTAGCTAGATAGAATTTTGTAGATAATTCTATGTCATTGTAAATATTAATGTGATCCACAGGCATGTTTTTACAAATGTAAGAACATTTTGAACTTCAGAAATGTAACCACAGTTCACCCTGCTGGAAGAAAGCTGATAAGTGAAGCATTTTGTTATGGTTTGAGCTCAAGTTCGGGGACAGGATGTTTGGACTAAAAATTTATTTCTATTGTCTTAGGACAAGTGTTAATTACTAAGTTGTATATGCAAAGTGTCCTTTATTTCTGTGGTTTCCTGGCAGGTGCAAGATTACAAACAAATGTTACATTTTGAGTTCTGTAAGCCTGGAAAACTTCAGCAGAGGTATTAAAAATTATGTAATGTGAAATGACTCAACAATGCTGGGTGTTATCAACCTAAGATTTTCTCAGAGAGAAAGACTGAGCATTTTGGATTTTGTCTGAAGCTGACATCAGCTCATCAGTACTTGCTTTGCTCTGTAAGGAGGATCTTAGACTTAAGTATTGAGTTAGATTGGAATTTAGCCAGATAGTCTAGCTGTTTTTCTATAGTTATGTCAGACTATCCTACAATACTGTTTTAAAGTTCCTGTGATTTCTGAACTCTTGATTAGCACTGTGTTGAATTGATTAGATTTGTCTTGTGCTTTTATTATTTATTATTAAATATTTTAAACCTTTCAGCTGCGGCTGTTTTGTGTAGAGATAATTTAAGCTCTAGAGTACTTGCATGTATTTGGTGATAGTCCAAGCCACACCAATAGTCTTGCTGCTCAGTCACACTTACTATTTGGATAACAGCAACATTACACATTGAAATTAGTCACCCTTTAGGAAGGGCCTTATAGTTGCTGATAGTGGTTGGTGGCAGTAATTTCTACCTTATAGTCTGGAGAGAGGGGGGTATAGCTGGAGACCCTGTGCTAGCCTTCCCTAGGAGTGTCTGTATGTTTGTGTATAACTCATATCTCAGTGTGTGTGTGTGTGTGTGTGTGTGTGTCAGCTACTTGGGCAGGGACATGAAGCACTGTTTGGGCAGAGAGGGTGCTGGAGGTTTTGTCTTGACCAGTAGGTTAAGATATGTACCCCATTGCTATGCCATTTGGGAGTCTTATTGAGGATCTGGAGAAAATGGGAGAAACCAGCCCCAGATTGACTGTGATCTCTGTGTATTCTTAAGAGAAATTGTACTTTACTGTGTGTGTACTTGTTATCCCCACAATGTGCATGCCCCTCACTGGTGCTAGTGGTGAGGATTGAGGCTCCTTGATTACTGGGCCAGTGTGCAGGCATCATAGCAGGATTCAGATGATCCCAATGCTTGCATCCCTGCCCCCTCCAAAGGCCTTAACTCTCATTTATTTCTTTCACAGTCCTCTTCCTCTGGCTTCCATTACTGCCAGGGTGTTTCTGAGAGTTCTGTGTTTCATGGCATCCACAATTCCAATACTTCTCTGGCCAATCTACATATGAGAAAGTTTCTGTGGTTTCTCAAGTCAGTGTGGCTTCAATATGCTCATCCTCTAGAATCTGTAGTTCCTCTTCTTCCTTGTCTTAGCCAGGAGCTTCTCTGGTGGATTTATCAGTTGTCTCTGAATCCAGGGATCCCTTTCCACCCCCTTCTGCCTTCTCATGAATTGTTCACAGACATTTCAGACATGGCATGGGGTGACTTTTGGCTCCCTAGAGGTATACAGGGTGTGGCTGCCTCTTCAACAGAAGGAGCACATCAATGTCAAAGAGATGAGAGTTCTTCTGCTGGCTCTTCAGTCCTTTCAGTCTCTCTTTGTTTTTCTCCAGGGCCTCTCAAGGTGTTCACAACAATACCACAGTAATGCAGTATATCAACAAGCAGGGGGAAATTAGATCTTATCTTCTTTACTGGTTGGCACTTATGGTATAGGGTTTTGCTGTCAAGTGTCAAGTGACTCTTCCTGCAGTTTATATCTCTTCCAGTCAGAACACTGTGGCAGACACTCTGAGCAGCTAATTAACTCAGTCCAATGAATGGATGCTTCACAGGGATGTGTTTTTGGACATTATCCACCAGTGAGGTACTCCTCAAGTGGATTTTTTTGCCTCCCCTCTGAACAGACAACTTTCTCTGTTTTGTGCCAGAGTCCCAGGTCCTCTAGTATGGAAGGTGGATGCCAACTCATTCGCTTGGAAAGGGATGTTTCTTTATGCATTTCTCCTCCCCTTCCTCTCATTCTGAAAGTCATTCAACAAGATGCTCCCAAAATCTTGTTGGTGACTCCCTTTTGGCCGTGACTGCACTGGTTCCCTCTTCTGCCTCTAGCCAGGGGCAAACATCACAAGCTACCTCACAGGGTGGACCTAATCACACAAGACAAGGGATCTCTTATCCACCCCCACCAGTCCACACTTCAACTGACACTCTGGGTGATAGGATTTTGATTCCTCATAGACACCTTTATTTCTGAGGACATGCTGCTAGTCCTGCAGGAGGCCATGGAACCTATGACTAGGAAGCCCTACTTATCGAAATGGAAGAGGTTTTCTTTTTGGTGTCTCTCTCATAACCTGGACCCACTTACTATGGATGTTGCTTTGGTTCTCTCTTATTGGTGTGAGTTGCTCATTGGTGGTTTGGCCTATTCTTCTGTTAAGGCCCACCTATCAGCTATCTCTATTTGTCAGCCATTTTCTTCTCCTTTAGCTGCTAGATTTGAGGTGAAACAATTTCTTAAAGGTGTCCTTAATATTAGGCCTCCCAAAAAGCCTGTTCCTCCTCCCTTGGATTTTAATTTTGTTTGGGGGTAGTTGGCTCGTGCTCCTTTTCAGCCTGCTGCTTCACCTTCCTTGCAAAAGTTTTCCTGGAAGACTGTTCTTTTGTTAGCGCTTACTTCTGCCAGATGGGTATTTGAGTTGCAGGCTCTTATGGCTTGACTTTTTTGATTTTTCATGAGGACAGTGTGTCCTTGTGTGCTAACCCTTCTTTTATGCCGAATATGGTTAATGATATATCACTTAATCAGTCTATTATCTGCCTACTTTTTCCCCTCTTCACAAACTGACAGTGAGAAGGTGCCACATACTTTAGACATGCGTAGACAACTTAGGGTTTATTTGGATATGACCAAGTTTATTAGAAAATCTGAACAGTTATTTGTTTCTTTTCATCCTAGATATTTGGGACTTCTGTATCCAAGCAAACTATTTATTTTTGGATTTCTAAGGATATTTCCATTTCTTACACTTTTCATGGCTAGAGACCTTCCTTCTTCTATTAAGGCTTATTCTATTAGAGCTGTGACTTCTTCTGGTGCTTTTTTCAAAGGCTTAGATACTAATTCTATTCCTGAAACAGCTATCTGGCCTTCTGTGCATACCTTTCCCAAGCACTACAAGATGGATGGTATCTCTAGAGCTAGGGCTGATTTTGCTAGTTCAGTTCTTCATGGCTTTTTATGGGACTCTTCTGCCCCTTCCTGTTTAACTTTGGCACTCTCCCATATGTTAAAGAATACTGCAGCAGTGAATTTAAGGACATAGTACAATTGTGTGAAATCTTAGCATAATGGTAAATGTCTTTGCCTTCACTGCTGCAGTATTTGCTCCCTTTCTCTAGCCCCCTAGTTATTTACCTTCCTGGATGTACACATTACCTCTTGGGTTCCTTGGATGGGTGCTCCTTCTGGGGCAATCAGTTCTGATTTTGGTAAGCCTGAATGTCACTTTATAGGTTCATAGGTTCATAGGATGATACTAGACTATTTGTCCAGAGGCCCTTAAAAGCCTAGCCAAGAATTTCTCCCATGTTCCACAAAATCAGCACCTGTTTCCCCTGTCCAGCAGGGACACAGGCAGGATTCTAGGGGTGTATTTTCTGTTTCACATCCAGTCATCTAGGTTCCTCTTAAAGAGGGCTAGTGAGGTACTCAGCTTGACATGAAAAAGGAGTCTATTCCACAGATGGGGGAGTCTTTGGGACGCAAAACTATCCCGCCAACAAGTTCTATTAATGCCACAAACCAGGTCGAGGCCTTTTGTGTGGGTTGCGTGAGTGGAGTTTGATTTAGAGATATGCAGCAACTCCATTAAGGCCGGGCTGAGATGGCCTTGTATGCCAGACATAGGTCACCTCTGAGCAGTCTGTACAAGACTGAGTAGAGCGACAGGGCTTTTAGCCTATCTGTATAGGATAGGTATTTGAGGCCTTGGATTTTCCTGGTCAGGAACCTCTGTGGTCTCTGTGGCTGCTGCATGTGCTTGGCAAGGTACATGCCAAAGGTGGCATTGTATTCGATAATGGGTCTGATAAGGGAGGAGTACAGGGCTGTTAGGACCTCCTTGTTCCTGGATGAACTACCCTTACTTATGAGGTAGGCCATGTTGAAAGCCTTCCCATACAATGAAGGCAACGTGGCGGTCAAAAGTCAGTTTGCTATCATCCTGGGTGCCCAAGTACCTCATGACGTAGCACATTGTTATTAATGTGATAATTAGTGGGGGTTGCCATTTTCCCTAAAGGGGATAATGATGCATTTCTTGGCATTCAGTTTGAGGCCATGCTTCTGGCACCAGTCATTAGTTTGGGTAAGGCCCTCTTGGAGGATGTTCACGTCACTAGGTGAATTTAAGACAGCACCCAGCTTGCAGTCACCTGCAAACTTGGTCAGCCACAGACCACTGGTTTTTGCCTTGCACCTCAGAAAAGTATATCCCAAACAGTAGATGCCCCAAGACTGATTCTTAGGGTACACCACTTGTTACAGATCTACTACTAGAGGTGGCTTCCCCTATTTTGACTGACTGGATTCTATCAGTGAGCCAGTTAGCTACCCATCTGGTAACATGTGAGTTGATGCCTAGCTGGGAAAGTTTATCTATTATGCCTGGGGGAATAGTGTCAAAGGCTTTGACTATGTCAAAATAGGCAGTGTGCACTGTCTTCCCCTCGTCCATGGCTTTGGTGACTGTTTCGAAGAAGACAACCAAGTTTAGCAGGCATGATCTCCCTTTGACAAAACCAAACTGTGTGGAGTCAAGCATTTGGAAGTTGCCAATATTCTTGTTTATAAGGTCCATGATAATGCGTTCCATGGTCTTGCAGATCAGGCTAGTTAGACTGATGGGCCTATAATTGCCTGGGTCAGTGGATGCTCTGCCTTTGTGTAGAGGGAAGATAGTGGCTATCCTCCATTCTCTGGGATGAAGCCAGTGCTCAGGCTTTGGTTGAATAGGGTACCTAATGGTGCTGAGAGCTCATGTCCGAGTTCATGTAGGATGCAGTCAGGGATGCTGTTGGGTCCCATGGAGGCTGTATTTTTTGCCTTTGAAAGGGCATTAAAGACCTGCTTCCTGGTGATGAGGGGAGGGGGTCAGGTGCTGGAGATGTCCTGGGTTACTGATGGTGGGGACAGGGGGCTGAATTTTCACTGAACCTGTCTACCAGCAAGTTGGCTATGTCTATGGTATTTGTATATGTGGTGTTCTTGACCACCAGTTCAGAGCAGATTTGGGTGTTGCCTTTGAGACTGTGGATGTATATAAAGAAGGCTTTGTGATTGTCTTTAGTGGATGTGGCTAATTTGGACTCAAAGTTAGCCTTAGAGGATTTCACCAGTGACCTTATTTGCTTGTTCAGACAAAGGAGATATTGCTTCTAACTTGGCATCTGCTCCTTCTTGGTCCTAAACAACATTTTTTCCTTTTATTATAGAGTTTTATTGCTACTGTTCACCAGACAGGTTTACTCTTCCTTGAGGAAGATGATTTGGTCCTCTTAGGTATTGCTGAGTCCATGCCGCTATGTAGGTGCTTATACAGATTTTTGGTGTAGGCTTGGACATTAATGCTAGTTCCAGCTGAAGGGACCACTGGTTGTGAAGCTACGTATACTGGTTGTCAGGAGGTTGTAGTCAGCTTTGGAAAACTTTTGTTTGACCCTGGCAAGGGGGGATCAGGGGAGATGGTGACCTCGAAAGTGATCGCTTTATGGTTAGATCTTACCAAGGAGGATGACATTGTAGGGGTGCTACAGTGGCTACTTATATTGGTTAGTACCAGGTCCAAGATATTTTCACCTCTCATGGGGGTGTCGGCCATCTGATCCAATGTATTGGCATTGATGAAGTCAAGGAATCTCTGGACATTCATGTTTGGGCTAGAATATGTCTTCCACTCTATAGTTGGGTAGTTAAAGTCACGCAGGATCAGGGTAGAGGGTTGAATCTTGATGGATTCAAGTAAGTCCAGATAGGTGGAGTGGGCATCCTGAGTCATGGTTCAGAGTCTGTAGGTAGCTATGATTTGAATAGGAGTTTTTAAACAGTTAACTGCTCCTGGAGTGTATCCTGTCTGTCATACTGTTTGACCAGCCTAGAGATGTGTATGTCTTTGATAAATACTAAAACTGCACCTGCTTTGGCTTTGTAGCCCTCAATTTGGGGTTTGAAAGTATGGTAGGAAGAGTAACCTGGTACAGCTGGGCTACTCTCCACAACTTTGAATCAGGTTTCAGTGACTGCACAAATGTCAGCATCTTCCAGGGTGAGGAATGCTTGCAATGAGTGCAGTTTCATGTTAAGACTCCTAACATTTAGCAGCATGACCTGTAAATTTTGTTTAGAAGAATTTTTCACATTGGTAATTTTGTCCTCATAACTTTGCCTAAAAAAGGCACTATGGGGGAGGCAAGAGCCTTTGTCAGAAGCCTGCAGCCCAGGGGGGATAGATGAAGGCCATCTCTGGCAAAACATCGTGGTCTGTCAATCATGTCCTCCCAGGCTATCAGGTCCTGGATCCCCTTGAAATGACATCATAAACTAAGCCAATGGTTAAAGTCAATCATTTTCTGTTTGTATTGAGACATCATTCTGAGTGATTGTAGGATGCTGCTTAAGGCTGGGGACATATCTGCCTAGGCATATATTCAGCAAGCTCAGTCATGTCTCTCTTCATATAGTCCAGAGAGGTACATCTCAAGTCTTTCATACCAACATGGACTATGTCAGAGTCAAAACAGTACCTATTGTTGAGAAACTTGAGTGCATGCGTGATATGGTAGATTCTAGCACCTGACAAGCAACTTACCATGACTTTCTCCTTGTCTAGCCTGGTGAGGGGCACACCTGTGCGTCTCACAATAGACTCTCGTTTGACTAGTACAGTGGGTTTGTGGCTAGGCCTTAAAGGCTGTGAGACATAGGCATGTGTACTATCTGTGGTGCTTGGTGCTGTGGGTTGTGATGTTTATGTTTGTGTTTTTGCCTCAGAGGTCTCTTTTGTTTAGGTGTGTTTTTGTTGAGAACCTCTGCATATGTGGTTGTATATTGTACAGATGTGGGTAGTGTTAGAGGTGTAGTGTTTGCGCAGACAACCTTCTCAGTTCCAGATATACTGGCTTGTGATTGAGAGAGCAAGGATTTTAGGTTCTTAATGTAACTGCATCTCTCACATATTGTGTTCCTAGGTGGTTGTAGTAGAGTGGACATCCGTGAACCTGAGGCAATTGTGACATTGTCTCAGGATGCCCATATCAACCAGACTAGCAGGAGAAACCATAGGAAATTGTCTGTCCATAGTTGTCAGAATCTGTGGCTCTCCATGATTGTCAGAATCTGTGTAACAGAGGTCAGGGATAGTACAGTGGGTAATATCTGAGGAGAGTACCTATAGGTGTGAGTAGGGCTGTATAAAATCAATTCAGCAGCTGCAAGGGAGAGCCTCACTTGCACAGAAATTCTTGAAGGGAAGAAATGCAGCTGAGGTACCTTGGAAAGGGTTAAAACAGTGCTGCTGCAGTGTGCGATGCACAAACAAGCGCAAACCCTTTGTGCCCTATGTTATGCAGGGAGCGTATGATGACATACAGCATACCTTTTAAATTCAGAAGTCTTTGAAGGACTGGCCAGATGTTGGGCTTTGGCAACATGGAATCCTATATGTTAAAGAATTCTGCAACAGTGAAAGCAAGGACATGTGTCATTATGGTAAGATTTTACACAACTGTGCTTTCCACCATCATCCATGATCTTAGTTACGTTCTCAAAGAAATCCATCAGATTCAATAGGCATGGCCTACCCTTGAAAAAGCCAAATTGCGTCAGGTCCAGTGTTTGGTGGTTTTCAATACCAATATTTATCAGGTCCATGATTATTCTTTCTATTGTCTTGTATATAACACTAGTCAAACTTATGGGTCTGTAATTTCCCTAGTCAGTAGATAGTTCCCCTTTATGCAGATGGATGACTGTTGCTGTCCTCCACTTTATCAGAACAAAGCAAGTCCAGAGGCTATGGTTAAACAGAGATCAAAATAGGCCTGATATGTCCTGATTTAAGCTGTTTAGAGGCAACCTGGTATATCATTAGGCCACACTGAAGCTGTGTTTTTAGCTTTAGAGAGCACAGTGGCAACACATTCTTTGGTGATGACTGGCAGTGAACTGGTGGATGGTATTTCTTTGCGAAGAGCTGGGGGTGATGGGGAGGTGAAATTTGAGCCAAATATGTCAACCAGCAGGTTTGCTGTATCTTCTGGCTGAGTATAGGAGATACCATCTACAACTAATTATGCACATTGCTGGGTGTTGCCCTTAAGATTGTAAAAATAACTGAAAAATGCTTTATGTTAATCCTTAGCTTTGGAAGCTATTTTGCCTCAGTCTGCTTTCAGAGACTTGACAAGTTCTCTGATTTGCTTGTTTAGACTAATGAGAGACATTTTACTCTGTTGTGCACATTTCCTCCTACTTCTTGACGATATTTTCTTTCTTTTGTTGTATAACCTGTTAATATCAGGGGGTCCACCAGATTGTTTTGTTCTTGTGGTTTGAACTGGGTTTATTTTGGTCTGGTACAGCCATTTCTATGCAGTTGTTTATATGGTCGCACGGGGCTTTTATGTGTGCTTCTGCATAGGTTTATGTGTTTTCTGGATTTGGGGGAGCTTGGAAACTCAGTATGCCATCAATTAATAGGAGGAAATTTACCTTACAGGAGTTCTTAAAGTTTTTGGGGTTAGGTGAGGGGACTAGTTTTACCTTTATTTCAAGGGAAATGGCTTTGTGATCTGATCTTACCAGTGAATAATGACCAAGAAACATGAATTAAAAACTAAGAATGTTTAATAAAACAAATATGTAAAAATGTAAGTGTCAAAGCACTTTAACTTTTCGGCTTTGTCAAGCTTTATGCAATTTAAAAACCAATTTCCTTTAGATACAATTTATGTCACATGATTAATTAACTTGTAATATGTGGAGTCTTGTTTATTTATTTCAATGTCAAGCCTGTACAGCTTACTGTATAGGAAAGACTAACAGAAAGTTGAAAGAGAAAATAAGCCAACACTTATAAGATATAAAAACAAATGTAATTAGTAATGCTCTCTTTAAGCATATCCAAGATATAAATTATATGCATTCTTTTAAAATTTTTATTTTGCAAGTTATTGATGATTGATTAAGAGGGGAAAATATTAAACTGTGAACTGAGCAAGAATAATTAAAATGGATTTACAGATTTAAAGCACACATATTCCTCCAAGGCTTAATGAGATGATTACCCTTACATCACATCATAAATATTTACATAATCAAGTTAATTAATCATGTGACATAAGTAAGATTGTATTTAAAGAAAGTTGTTTTTTAAATTGCATTGAGCCTGATGAAGCTGAAAGGTGAAAGTGTTTTGACACTTACATTTTACATATTTGTTTTATTAAACATTTTTAGCTTTTAGTTCATGGTTTTGGTAGTATTCTTCTCATCATTCGTTGTTCTGTTTGGTACCAGACGTATTCTCACACTAATACTAACGAATTTATTTAATCTTACCAGTGAAGATATCACAATGAATGGGGGGTGCAGTACTCTCCCGTATTTGTGAGTACCAGATCTAGGATATTTGTTCCCCTAGTGGGAGTGCAGATTAGCTGGTCCAGGGCATTTGAATTTACAAAGAATGCTCTTGGAAAACATCAGGGCTTGAATCAATACTGAGTTCTTTAATTTTAAACATGTTCTGATTTAGGAAAGTGGTCCATTCCTGCTTCAACATAAAATAAAAAGTTGGAAGAAGCTATACTTTGGAGAGAAGTGACAGTTCCATAAAGTGGAGTACACGAAACAGGGATCGTTAACACGTTTATAAAAAGTGGAGAGCAGGTTCTTAATAGAGAGCATGAAATGTATTACATGTGTAGTGGCAGGTAACAAGCAGTTAATGGCCGATGGTTGGCATACTGGTAGATTCGGTAATCTGACAATGATTATACCATGGAAGGTATGCAGGCATTATAGTATAAAGCACTGGAAACAAGAACTGTGATGAATAAGTGAAAATAAAAATACAGTGATGCTGTATGATCATCTAGTACTAATTACTAACAAACTAGATGAAATAAAAATAACTATGATAGCATTGATTATTAACATTACTCTGCTAGAAGCTACAGTGCCACATGCAAAAGAGAGACAAAAACATCATAATATATCAGGGCATTCAGAAAGGAACTGAAGCATTGTCTGCAACAAAGACACCTAGATTGTTTCATTACTGTTTGGGCCATTGGGTCTTATAAAAAGAACTCTGAAGCATCTTTAAACAACTGGGTAATAGAAAAGAACTTTAAACACATTTTGAACAACTGACCTAATTGAAAAAAAAAAGAACTTTGAAGCTTTCTTAAATATTCTGTTAATACTAGTAACATCATAAGGACTACTAATCTACTCTGAGGGGTCTGTGGGAAATAGTCTTGGCAAATACCAAAGATATGAAGCAGCAGTACTTCTCGCTTGTACTTTGATGTCCCTTCATGTTACAGATTTAAAAAAGCAGACATCTGAAAAAATTAATACAAAAGTTATATAACATGGGAGGTCAGGCAGAACCCATGCTAGCATTTTAGGACCTCTGCTTTTGAACCTGTTTCTAAATATACTTTGCATCAATAATCTGTGACTACTGTGCAGATGGCCCTTTCTTAATGTGCTTTGAGTGATTCACTTCCTTCCATAACTGATTGCCTCAGAACGGCACCTCTCTTGTCTAGAATTAGGGCACAGTGTACCCACTGGCGTTTGGTATGGGTAGAAGTAGAGCCATGCTGTGTGCCATCCTATATTATCTCTGGAATACCATCTGTGTCTGGAAATTGACTATAGACAATCAGTTTAAGCAGCAGCTGATGATATAGTCAGATATGTGGGACTCTGCCTTCTCACCCACCTGACCTTTAAAAAGCACTTTAGCTATGTTTTGGATCACATGATCTCATGTGCCCAATGGCAGGAGATGAGCCAGCACACCTATGTAGTCTGCCTCTTTTTCTCATTTCCTACATTAATGCTTGCTTCTTCTCCATCTCTCCCAGGCTCCCTTTGAATTCCTCTGTGGATTCTATCTTCAGGACCCATTCTGGTAGCCCGCATTGTGGATTCGTTTTTTTTCTTAAAACTTGCATTTTATCTGTCTCTGGCTTAGCACTCAAGTGTGGGGTCATTTACTGCACTGTTCTAACTTGTTGATATTTGTGAACCTCTGCTTTCCTTAAAACAAAACAAAAAAAAATCTTGCTTTTTTCCCACTTTTCTGAGATTTAAAAAAGTTCAGTTACAGATTTGCTGTTCTGAACTGTTTGTAAGTTTCTTGGAGGCCATTGTTTGCTTGGGCTAAAGGGAAGTCTCTGTGCTCATCAGTGGCAGTGATAAACATTGAGCAGCCTGCCTGCCCCTGTGGGAGTGGTTACTGCCTTGAAACTGTAGTTTTATTGGCCATTTTGGGTCAATTCCTAACTCCTTGATCTCCCTCTCTTAAAACCCGATTGCCTCGTAGTTTTGGCATCTTTTCAGACTTGTTGGCTGTTGGTGAAGCACCCACCAAGAGAAGAAAACGCTGAGAGAAGAAGGGAGCCACTTTTGAGATTTTAAGTATTTTGCTTCAGATTATTTGTTAAGTTTTCTGCATTGCCACCTACTTTTGAGCATTTTCCTGGCTTGTTAAACTTGATTTCTGTGTTGGGAACTGTATTTAGAACACAACCTAGAGATGATTACTGAATTTCCTGTGTGCACTTATTTTTAAAATCGTTTTTGTTTTCTTAAAACTTGCATTTTATCTGTCTCTGGCCTAGCACTCAAGTGTGGAGTCATTTACTGCACTGTTCTAACTTGTTGATACTTGTGAACCTCTGCTTTTCTTAAAAAAAAAAAAAAAAAATCTTGCTTTTTTCCCACTTTTCTGAGATTTAAAAAAGTTCAGTTACAGATTTGCTGTTCTGAACTGTTTGTAAGTTTCTTGGAGGCCATTGTTTGCTTGGGCTAAAGGGAAGTCTCTGTGTTCATCAGTGGCAGTGATAAACATTGAGCAGCCTGCCTGCCCCTGTGGGAGTGGTTACTGCCTTGAAACTGTAGTTTTATTGGCCATTTTGGGTCAATTCCAAACTCCTTGATCTCCCTCTCTTAAAACCCTCTTTTGCGCGGTTTTGCGTGGTTTTGCGCATACGCAGCATCGGGCAGCACCGCCTAATTGGGTTTAAACTATTCCTGGCGCCACAATGTCTGCTCTTCACTTTTTCCCTCAGAACTGCTCTCTCAAATTAAACACCATATTCTCATTCTAAGGCCCCTCACTGGTCTAAATAAGTAATCTTACAAGTTAGCACTAACAAACCATAAGCACTACTTACTCGTATACTCCCTATGATTACCTTGTCCCCTATTGGTCCGTTTTAATTCAGTTCCCTATATTACTCTAGCATGTCCAAAGGTCAGTCAATGGTTTCCTCTCCAGTCCAGCTGCTGAATCTGGGAATTTTGAGGCAATGTTACAACTGTCTCATGTACACGGACAACCCTCTCCTCCTCCAAACAGGTTCAAATATATGTGAGAGATGCAACCATATAGCCAAACTGGAGGCTGAGCTCTCTCATCTCAAAACTGGTGTAACCAGCCAGGGGAAGAAGGTAACCTCACACAACACAATTCCAGTATCACACAGTCCCACCACAACAGCAAACCAAACACATAAAAACACAAAAACATACTCGGAGGCTCTAAATAAAAATCTACCTAAGCAACAGAGGCCTCCAAAGCAGACATCCAAGCAAACGCTACCCCAAAACAAAACACGTACAACACATAGCACACAAAGTCAGTGTGCCAAGCAGTCACAGCCCTTAAGGCTGAATAACACACCTGATACTCTTGTAATAGGTGACTCTATTGTCGGACACACTGACATCCCGCTCACCAGGCTGAATAAAGAGAAGGTCACAGTGAGCTGCCTGTCGGGTGCTAGGATCCGCCACATAACGCAAGCACTCAGGTCACTCCAAAGCAAATACAAATATGACTCAGTCATTGTACATGCTGGCGTGAATGACCTGAGATGTACCTCCCTCGACTACATGAAAAGAGACATTGAGGAGCTCTCTGATCATGTAGCCCAGGCCGGTATGACCCTGACCTTGAACAGCATCTTACCCTCACCTAGAATGATGCCACAGTATAAAGACAAAATGATCGATTTTAACAATTGACTAAAATTTTGGTGTCATTCAAAGGGGATCCAGTGTCTGTCAGCCTGGGATGACATGCTCGACAAGCCACATTGCTTCGCTAGGGACGGCTTGCACCTGTCACCCCTGGGCTTTCGGATATTGGCAAAGGCTCTTGCCACCCCCATAGTGCCTTTTTTAGGCAAGGCTCAAAAGTCAAACCTACCTCCATAGACAGCACAAGGAACAAGAAACTAAGGGTAATGCTGTTAAACGCCAGAGGTCTTAACCTCAAGATGCACGCACTCGAAGCCCTCCTCAGTATGGAGAACATTGATATCTGTGCAGTGACAGAAACCTGGTTCAAGGCTCCAGAGAGCACACCAGCACTACCAGGTTATACCTCATATCATGCTTTTCGGCCCCAAAACCCGGACCGAACCACAAAAGGAGGGGGAGTTTCCATATTTATCAAGGATATCCACACCTCCAGGTTAGTGGCATTGCACGAAGTATCGGAGACCATCCATGTGCAATTGACAGTGGGCAAGACTGCTTTTCAGTTTATAGCATCCTACAGACCACCCTCTCAAAGTCAGGAATCCCACTCGGCTTTCCTGAAAACATTGGAGAACATGAAGATCTCCCCGAACACCATTATATTGGGTGACTTCAACTACCCAAACATAGACTGGGAACATTACTCAAGCCCCAGCACCTTAGCCCAAAGGTTCCTGGAATTTATAAACTCAAATGCTATGGAACAACTAGTCACCACTCCCACAAGAGGGGATAACATACTAGACCTGATCATTACCAACATGGGGACTCTATGCTCCATACCAGAAGTATATCCCTCATTGGTAAGATCAGACCATAAATTAATTTCACTGGATATCCACATCCTGACCCCTCCCCCAGCCCAGAAAACCACAGTGAAAAACTTCTCAAAAGCGAACTTCACACTTCTCAAAACCAAAGTGGAATCCTTCAAGGCCCCAGGGCCAGTGGAAACTACGGCCCAAACTGCAGAATCCTATATAAACGCATTCTACGGACATCTCCAGGAATGCATGGATCATGCTCTCCCAAACAAAATCAAGACCCAATCATCCAAAGGCAGGCATCCTGTCTGGTGGAACCCAGCCATAAATAAAGTGTACAACATAAGGAGGAAGCTACTACATGATAGAGCAAAATCCCTAAAAGGGAAGGCATCTCTGATCAGTACTAGCAAAAAATTATGATCCCTCATAAAATCCTTCAAGGCCAGCTTCGAGAGAAAAATTGCACAGGACACTAAAGACAATCATAAGACTTTTTTCAGTTATGTTAGGAACCTGGGATGCAACTTCCAGACTTGTTCTGAGTTGATTCTAAACGACAAAAAATACACTGAACCCACAGTCATCGCCAATATCCTGTCAGACAGGTTCAGTGCAAACTTCTCCACCCCCTCCCCTCCAAAAGAGCAAGTATCTATCCCGGCAGAGTGCAGCCTCCCAAACATCTCTGATGCTCAGGTGAAGGCCGCCCTCTCCAAAGCAAAAAACACTGCTTCCATGGGACCAGATGACATCCCGGGTTGCATCCTACATGAACTCCAAGAAGAACTAATCCCTCAAGTAAAACTGCTGTACAATCTCAGCCTCACTACAGGATATGTGCCCAAAGAATGGCGTACAGCAACAGAGGTCCCACTCCACAAAGGTGGCGCCTCTACGGACCCTGGAAACTATCGCCCCATAAGCCTGACTAGCCTAGTCTGCAAGGCTATGGAGAGGATCATCATGGATCTCATAAACAGAGACATTGGGGACCTACAGACACTAGATCCTACCCAATTTGGCTTCGTCAAGGGCAGATCCTGCCTTTTGAACCTGGTCAACTTCTTCGAAACAGTCACAATGGCCATAGATGAAGGGAAGGTAGTCCACACAGCCTATCTGGACCTCGCAAAGGCATTTGACACAATACCCCACTCAGGCATCATAGATAAGCTATCGGGCCTAAATATAAACCTCTATGTCACAAGATGGGTCGCAAACTGACTCAAAGACAGAACCCACAGAGTAAGAGTTGCTGGAGCCATGTCAGACTCGAAACCGGTCACACGTTGCATCCCACAAGGTTCTGTCCTGGGACCTTTCTTGTTTGGTATTTACTTTTCTGAGGTACAGGCCAACGTGGGAGGACTATGGCTCACCAAGTTTGCAGATGACTGCAAACTGGGCGCCATAATCGACTCTCCAGCTGACACAAACATCCTTCAAAAAGGTCTCACAGAGACAGATAACTGGTGCTAGAGCCATGGTCTAAAGCTAAATGCCAAAAAGTGTATAGTCATACCCTTTGGCAAAAACAATGTGCCCACAAATTACCACATAGGTGGTAACCCATTAAGTACAGAGAAAGTAATTAGGGATCTTGGGACCCAAGTTGATAGCAATCTCTCTTTTGACAACCACATTGCCAAAGTGGTTAGAAAGACCTTCTACATAGCCCACCTCATCATGAAAGGATTCACATCTAGATCAAGAGAGGTAATCGTGCCCCTTTATTCATCCCTCATCAGGCCCATCATAGAATACAATGCCCCCTTTGGGATGTACCTTACCCGACACCTGCAGCAGTTAGAAAGACCCCAAAAGTACCTCACCAGGAGAATCAGGGGACTCAAACAGATGCCATATGCTGCTCGGTTAAAAAAACTCCAGCTCTACTCAGTTGCATACCGCCTACTTCGAGGCGATCTATGCCTGACATATAAAGCTATGTCCAACCCAGAATTAATGGACATGCTCCACCTCAATAAATCTAAATCCCTTAGAGCCACGTGCTCGAGGGACTTGAACCTCAGCACAGAAATAAATAGAACATGCTGGAGGGACAGATTCATAACCCAGAGGCTCCCTTCACTCTGGAATAGAATTCCAATTCATGTTAGGCAGAGCACCTCACTGACTCTCTTCAAGAAGAATCTTGATGAATGGATGGGGGATCGTAGGTTTGTCCCGGGGATTACTTCCGTGTCACTACTAGACAGAGGCACAGTAAACTAAACTTTAAAAAGGGCACAGTATACTCAAATCAAGGGGTGGTGTAAGCCAAACACAATGGGGCTAGGCTTATAAATGCCCCAGGGCAGATAGCCTAGTATGAACCTATGAACCTATGAACATTAGGAAATGTTTCAGAGATCCAGGGAATAGTTAGTCATTATAATCTGTTCCCTATGCCACCTCCTCTGTTTTTCTTCCTTTCTATCAAACTGAGATGTTCTTGTACAGCCATACCATGCCCCCATCTGTTCTGATCTCAAGTGAGAAGAGCTGAAACTTCTCTAGGTTTAGGCCATGTCCTTCCCCTTCTGTTCTATAAACCCATCTAATCACTTTTGTATGAACTCCTGCCAGAAGCCTGATAGCCCCCCTTCTTCTGTAGCTTCCATAACTGCTTACAGCACTTGAGCTGTGGGCTTACCAGAACCCACAGAGTGGGATCATTACCACTTTGGTTTTGGAATCTATCCCTGTGACAATGCTTTCAAACATTCTGTTAACTGGTAACACTGCTTGCCAGTGCTCCATCCGGCTAACTGGTAACATTGCTTGCCAGTGTTCCATTCTGTTAACTGGTAACACTGCATGCCAGTGCTCCATTCTGTTAACTGGTAACACTGCATGCCAGTGCTCCATTCTGTTAACTGGTAACACTGCATGCCAGTGCTCCATTCTGTTAACTGGTAACACTGCTTGCCAGTGCTCCATCTGGCTAACTGGTAACACTGCTTGCTAGTGCACCATTCTGTTAACTGGTGACACTCCTTCCCAGTGCTCCAGCCGGCTAACTGGTAACACTGCTTGCCAGTGCTCCATTCTGCTAACTGGTAAGACTGC